>NW_024871251.1:0-177203 GCF_019054845.1 Dipodomys spectabilis | reverse complement strand
TATATATCCAATGTACACATTTATCTTTTTATATACTTGTCACTCCTGGGGCTCAGTGGTATTGTGATGGTTAGTATATACAAAGCCCTGGATTCAATTCCTCACTACCACATGAACATAAAAATCCGGACGTTGTGCTGTTGCTCAAGCAGTTGAGCACTAGCTTTGGGCATAAAACTTAGGAACTGTGTCTAGACAGTTACTCAAGACCCAGGGATGGGCATGAAAAAAAAGATTAAATGTTGTGACTGCAACTCTATAAAGATAAGACTTCAATACCTCATCACAGAGCAAGCCGGGTGTCTGGTGCTGACAGCTGCCATCTACCTGACATAGCCAGAGGTATACCACTACAACCAAGCTCCAATCCTTGTACAATCCTTGTACAAGAGAAACTAGGTACAGTGTTCATGTCCTGAGTTCAAGCTCCAGGACTAGTGTATGCACACACACACACACACACAACACACACACACACACACACACACATAGAGAAAGCAGAAGTGAAGCTGTGACACAAAATGGTAAAGCATTAGACTTCTGCCCTGAGCACCCAGGCCCTGTGTTCAACGCCAAAACCTAGCCACCCAAGGTCTAACTAGGAGAGGTCAAAGGTTTCAAAATGTGATGAGCTTCACCAGACTTAGATGACAGGAATTTTGTGATATCCAACACATGCTTGGATTTCACAAGCTTCCAGAAACCTAGGAGAAGCATCATAGGCCCATCATTACCCTCAATGAAACATTTCATTAGGTTCAGTGCCCTAGTTGTCAGCCAGAAGGACTCCTGAATTATATTGAGCACTGTATCTGAACACCAGAATATAGTCTCACAAAGGGAGGATAAGTGCATAGTACTTGGACTGCCATGGGACATGGCACAAATGACGGTTTCCTGTCAAAGCAGAGCACTGGAAGAGAGATAGCTTGGGGTACAAAGAGGACTTTTTCTCCTGACCTTCAGAGCCTGCCCACACTCCTCCGCACTAATTGGCCCAAATAGAGTTGTTTGTTACATAGCTATACAGGACTGAGGGCTTTTGTCTGCGTGTCCAGAAAATGAGAGAGACTTCTTTCAGCAGGCCTGGGATGCAGAGAAACCCTCAGGCTACACTGGAAGCAGTGAGGGGAACCCTGGAACACGCAATGTCTAAAAGCAGTCTCTGTGTTATGAACTCATTGTATTGAATACAAATTTCCTAGGTTGGTGACATTCATCATAGCTACTCTGGAGCTTCACCTATAGGAATATATCCATACATACACAAAGACATGGAGGTACAGGTTCTTTATGAGGGGGCAGGTCCTGGGTTTGAACCATGAACCTGGGCATTTTCCCTGAGCCCCTTTCAGTCAAGACCAGTGTATTAAGCTTGAGTCAAAGCCCCACTTCTGGGGTTTTCTGTGACCTCTTAGAAATAACAGTGTCAAAGACTTTTTTATGCTGGCTGGATTTAAATTCAGATTCTCTACATCTCAGCCTCCTGAGGATCTGGAATTGCAGTGAGCAGTCACTGGCACTTTCTTTCTTTTCTTCTCCATATTTTAATCTGGAAAATCTGACTTCTTAATGGGTCATTCCAATGGTTTGAACTTATAAGAGACTACCCAATGTTCTTTATAGCTGCCTTCTCTGAGAAGGATTTTCTCTCCTCATCTTCCACTCTGGTCACAGGTTTGAAGCCAAAAGTGAGAAATGAGTGTCACCGGAGCAAATGTCCACAGGACATGCCAGTTCTGTCACTTAACATTGAGCTGCAGTGAATTTACTCTCTCATGATGAGAGGACTGAAAGCTGGAGCAATCCTCATACTGTCTGCATTGCTCCTTTTGCCTTTAAAGTGATCTAATAATTATGAGTGTTTTGTGTCTCCAACCTTAATTATCTAGAACACACTAGAAGCATCTTCATGTTTCTGTTTTCTCTAGTACCTCTCGACATTTAGACTAAAGGTTTGTGTGGAGTGGCTCCTAGGGGAATCCCTGAGGAAAGCTACTTAAAGCCTCCTCAGGAGATCACCATTCAAAGCCAGTCCTAGCAGGAATTTCTGTGAGATTCTTGTCTCCAATAAACCACCAGAAAACCAGAAGTGGAGCAGTAGCTTAGAGGGTAGAGCTCCAGTTTTGAGAGAGAAAGTCGAGCAGGTGATACAGGCCAGACCAGGCAGAAAAGCCTGGGAGTTGCTTATTTTATAGGCCTGTGTCCTTATATGATGCACATTGAAGCTCTCAGCAGCCTTTATTTACATTTTATTATGAGGCCAATGCAGGAACAGTAACAAATCATTCAGGGGAAAAGAAAATCCTAGTGTGTAGAAATAACTGGTATTCAGAAAAATTAAACTTGAGGACACAAACTGTATCATACTTATGTAAAAACTACGATTAAGAAAAAAAGATGAGGGGGCTGGGAATGTAGATTAGTGAGAGAGTGCTTGCCTAGCATGCAAGAAGTCGTGGGTTCTATTCTTCAGTAGCACATAGACAGAAAAAGCCAGAATTGGTGCTGTGGCTCAAGTAGTAGGGTGCTAGGGAAAGTGCCTAAGCTTGGAGTTCAACCCAAGAAATGTCAAAGAGATAGCTAGGTAGGTAGTTAGGTAGGTAGGTAGGTAGGTATAGATAGATAGATAGATAGATAGATAGATAGATAGATAGATAGATAGATAGATAGATAGATAGAAAAATGATACATCAATCTGGTCTTGGATGTCAGGAGGAAAGAATGGAACAATTCCCAGTCATGAGGCCTTCTTTATTGTGTCAGGCCACCAGCAATGCCTTCACACAACCACAAAGTAGGAAGACTGTCTCTTTCCCACTTCTCAGGCAGCAAAGGACCCTAGAGACAAGAAGACAAAGCAAGGTTCTAACTCAGGTTCTTGGAAACAGAAGAGGAAAGGCCCTGTCTCATCTTGGACTGGGGATTTACATTAATGATGTGGAGAATGAAGGAAGGAGAAAGGACTGTTAGAGGTAGAAGAAGGGCCTTCAAACCTGACAGATGGAGAGTCAAAAACCCTCTCCCTGAGACCAGAGAGCAAGGTTTTTCTAGTCTCTTCCTCCCCTCTCCCCCACTAAACTGACTCTGTATTGGTAACCTAAAGATAGCCTGAGGCTCCCTTCACCTGAGGGAAGAAGGTTAGTCATTGAAATGACTGAGAAAAGCCTGACCCTGGTGTAACTCTAACAAATGTTTCAGGTTTCCTCCCATTGGTGACTGTGCCTGGAATGAATGAGGTGGTTTTGCAGCTCACTTCTCTGTTGAGTGTGTACATTGTGCCTCCTAATCCTACAGGCCTAGGTCTCTGTACCTAGCCTGGCTTTTGAACCTGTTTTCTGTCCTTCAAATACAGTGTTACTCTGGAGTTCTTTTGGCTAGCCGGAGTAAGGATTGAATCCTGAGAACTTCATTTGAATCTTTGATGGGTCAGTGATGTTTCTTTCCTTCTATAGCATGAGAACCCTAAGAACATTTAGAATGAAAGTAACTTCTCATCACCAAGGGAAACACACGAAGCTGTTGAACATCTGACCTTTCAGAAGTGGAAGTCAGAGTGTCATAGACTTTCCTGCCCTTGTTGGCTTCACCCTGTGATCCTCAGACCTCAGGCTCCTGAGCTAGGCTGATGGGTGTGAGCTACTGGTGCTCTTCTAGGTTCAGAACTGTAATGACATTGATAATACAAGTCAACTGCTTATCTCAAAGGGCTTGGGGAGCATATTAAGCCTTTCAACATTGGACCTTTCAGATCCCTTTAGCACACAAGGTTATAATGCTAGAGACTGAGAGGCTGGGTATATGGATGTGCAATACTTGAGCCTTAACCTCTGACTCCAATTCTGGTGTACATCAACGTTAGAGTGTTCTCCTAATTAGCAAATAGGAAAAGCACTTTGATTAATCCTTACTTGTTTCCAGTTGTGTGTCTTATATCAAGCCTGGGCCCTGTCCATGAGCAATTCAGCTCAAAGCTAACACTCTACCACTTGAGTCACAGCGCCACATGGGTTATTTTTTTGGTGGTATCTTGAACATAAGAATCTAACAGGCTTTCTTTGCCTAGGCTGTCTTTAAACTATGGTCTTCAAATCTCAGCATCCAGAGAAGCTGGGGTTCCAGGTGTGAGCCACTGCCATCTGGCCTATTGTTTTTGAGAGTCCTGGGGCTTCTTTTTTTTCAAGGCTAGCACTCTGTCATTTGAGCCACTCCATTGCTTCTAGCTTTTTCTGAGTATGTGGCACTGAAGATTCAAACCCTGGTATTCATGCATGTTGAGCGAGCTATTTCCACTAAGCCACATTTCTAGGTTTACAATCTTATCCCACAACTTGCTTGTACTGAAGAAAAGGCTTCTAAGTATAAATCATTAAAGAAATCCCTATAGGAAGGTGTTCAAAGATAAAAACACAAAGCTCATCCTTGAGAGATACTCTAAACATGTGAAGACTATGACAAATGCCTCCATTTAATTATGTATCATGTTTCAACACAAAAAGTTTTAATGAAAAATGAGTCAATGTCCTAAATTATTGTGTATACATTTATAATAGATGTGCAAAATGTAATAAGTATTATGTGTATAATAATACTAAATAATATAAACAATAAATGAATGAATAAAATAAAAATAATCACAAAATCAATAATAAAAATCATAATATGTAATAAGCATACGTATGTAAGTATATATCCTATATTACACATGTATAGAGATATCTTTTTCTTTGCAGGGCCTTCATTCAGGCCGTGGGAACTCTAGCCTGAATTTCTTTTCTTCAATGACAGTGAGCTTCGCCTTCACTCATGGTGCAAATGAGTTACCTAGATGGTGAGATCAAATCCCAAAAATGGTAGAAATATTGGTCCAGTTCCAAGACAGTGACTTAATTTTTTAATGGAAGCAGTTATGTTTATTCAATTACATACTGAACATTAAAAAAAGCCATGTAGAATTTTGTACAGCTATTCAGATGTCCTTCCCTTACTCCCAAAGTGCTTCTCTGAACACTACATTGTTTCTTTTTTGTATGTTTTTATTGTAAAAATGTTGTACAGAGGGGTCACAGTTACATGAGCAAGGTCATGAGTATATTTCCTATTGAGCATTGTTGCCTGCTCCTTTGTTTTCCCCCTACCATCCCTTCCCTCCCATCTCCACAACTACTCCCCCTGCCAAGCTCAGTGACTTAACTTTTTAGTTGTGGCTTGACACGGAGTTTGAACTCAAGTAGTGGCAAATCTGCACTTTCCTCACATTGCTACAGACTTACCAAGATCCTGAGTTCAAATCCCAGGCTGGGAAAGAAAACTGAGAGAAATTCCAAACCAGGGAGCTTTATTATTTTTTTAATTTAGTTAAATAATTAATTAATCTTTTTCTTTTTTTCTTTTTTTGGCCAAACATGGGGCTTGAACTCAAGTCGTGGCAACTCTGCCTCAACTTCGAACACTCTAGGCTGGGTGCTGCCTCAGGACCCATACCCAATCCTGGAATCGTAGACCCAGAGGGCTTGTAGGAAAAAAAAAAAGTGGGATAGCATGAAAAGTGGCGAGCTGCAGAGGGCTGGGGGTTTTACGTTTTATTCTTTGCACGGTGACCATCCTGAGTCTGAATGAGACAGACGGCTGCAAAGTGGACATGACCTGCCATATCTGAAGGCTGGCATGCTATCAGGGAACACATAGGCCAACCTGTCAACAAGTGTGACACCTGTTTTCCTTTCCTGCAAGAGTCCTGGGTGTCAGGCATGATTGAGAACAAATCTACAAATCTAGATGCTATGTGATAGGATGTAAACAATATAATACATAGTTAGGTATCATCACAATCAATAAAATGAATGGTAAATAAACGAATAAAACAAAAAATATAATGAATAACCACCACAAACATAATATAGGCTGAATATCTGTATGGAAGTTCAATCCTATCTTTAAAATGTATATAAATAGTACGTTTTCCAGGGCTGGGGCTTGAATTCACGCCTAGGGAACAGGCCTGACTTTCTGGTCTTCAAGCGTGGTGAGCTTCCCCTTCCCCAACTGTGCAACAGAGTTACCTAGACCCCGTGTTCAATTTCCAGGCCATGAAGACAAAAATATGCCACAAATTCTAAGCCAGAGAGCTTCATTAGCATTTTAATATGTTTTTAAGTTCATTTCTCCTTTATTTGATACATTTTGATTTTATAACACGTTTTTCAGAAAAGATTTTTAAACTTTTACATTTCAGTATAGCACATTGGTGTTTCTATTTTGACCATCTGCCATGAAGAGTGAGAATGAAAATAAGGATATCATTTCTCCCTAGATGGTCGGGACAGTTGAATTTATTTCTATTTAGAGTTATTTCTATAATTATAAACTCTCTGCATTTGTGTCATGTTAGTTTTCCTCAGCACCTAACACGAAATACATTAGGGGGTTCCTGATAGCACAAAAGGTTAGGTTTCTGAATAAAAAGTCATTTCTGTGAGGACAGTAGGTAATTGTAAGCATTTTGGGAATAAACTGGATTGTAAAATGAAAAACAAAAACATTGGGACTGGGATGTAGCTCAGTAGTGGAGTATTTGCCTAAAGAGCATAAGACTCTGGCAGAAAAGTTTCCTGAAGCTTAGAATGTTAGAATTTTATGATCTGTATGAACAAACTTTTTGTTTTTTGATTGTGGGCCTGAACTCAGGGGTTATCCCTGTACTCTTCAGCTCAATGCGAGCAATCTACTGCTTGAGTCACATTGCTACTTCTGGTTTTCTAGTGGTTTATTGGAGATAAGAGTCTCACGAACTTTCCTGTCCATGCTGGCTTTGAACTGCCATCCGCAGATCTCAGCCTCCTGAGTAGCTAAGATTACAGGCATGAGCCACCTGTGCCAGGCACGTGAACAAACTTCTTAAAGATGGATTCTGAGAAAAGAAACTTGGAATACAATTTTAGTATAAATAACTTATGATGCCATGGTTAAGGCACTAATTCAGAAGTATTCATTCATTTGCTGGTTTCTTAGTTTATTTAAAGGTATATTATATATATATGTATTATTAATATATATACATATATATTATTAAAATCATAGATTTGAAGTGTACCTAAGAACATATGTGCTCATGTAAAGTTATACAACTGCACAAGCTTCATTATTTTTTTTTCCAGGTTGGTTGGTACCATAAATTAGGTGGGATTTTTGTACTGCTGTTCTGTTCTCTGTTTTTGGAAGATTTCTCTCCCTTTTATCCCTCTGCCCCCCCCCCACCCGTCCCTGCACTTGAACTCAGCTTGCTCTTTCTTGGCTTGGTTGTTCATAGCTGATTTTCTACCACTTCAACCATACCTGTAGCCGGGCTTTTTTCCAGTTAATTGGAGATGATTTCTCTCAGGCATTTTTGCCTTCATTGGCTTTGAAATTTCATCTTCCAGTTCTCAGCTTCCTGAATAGCTAGAATTACAGATGTGAACCTTTGGTGTGCTTAGGGTTAAATTAGACTTTGGTTGGTGTATTCTTTCTGTTTTTCTAAGCATGGGATCATCTACTATAGAATTTCTGTGAATATCCTGGGTCTGAAGTAAGTTATAATATATATATGCAAATCTGTATAGTTCTCATAAGATGTAATGAATTTAATACGTGTTATAAGTGTAGTAATAGTCAATAAATATAATGAATGAATAACACAAAAATAAATACCCTCAAAGCAATATGCAGTAAACATAACTATGTAGATATTCATCATTTTTTTAAATGTGGATGAATATTACTTAACAGGGCTTGGGATTGAATTCAGGCCTAGGGAACAGGCCTGAATTGCTTGTATTCAAAGAGGTGAGTTTCTCCATCCTCCACAGTGAATTGGAGTTTCCCAGACTCCAAGTTCAAATCCCAGGCCTGGAAGAAAAAAAATGAGCACGAATTCCAAGCCAGGGTGCTCCATTAGTATTTTTAATATTTTTAAAATTTTAAAATTTATTTTATTTTTATGTAATTTATTTCAATTTATTTATTTGTTTGTTTATTTATTTATTTTGTCAAGCACGGGGCTTGAACTCAGGTTGTAGCAACTCTGCCTCAGCCTCCATCATCCTAAGCTGGGATGGTGCAGCTTCTGGGCCCACAGCCATTCCTGGGATCCTAGGCGTCAGGGGATGACAGTAAAACAAATTGAAAACGGCACCAAAAAATTGCCGCGAACTGAAGTCTGTCGATGGTTTCTCGGTTTTCCTTCCTTGCATAGTGACCATCCTGGATCCAAATGACACGGCTGCAACCTGTAGGTCACCAGACATTGCTGAAGGCTGGCAGGCTGGCAGCGAAGCCATAGGCCTATCTGGACACCTAGGCCCTGAGTTTGAATCCTGGTCATGCCACTTACAAAGAGCTGGAGAGCCCAGGAAACTATTGCCTGTCCATAGGAACACCAGAGGAATGTGATCAATGTCATAGTTGGATGAGTAGTTTGTCAATCAGTCTAACATAAAATTAAACCCAGTATTCACAAGATGTGGATTGATTACAATTCATAGCTTATTATGCATTAAAAGAATATGTGTGTGTGTGTGTGTGTGTGTGTGTGTGTGTGTGTGTGTGTGTGTGTGTGTTTTGTCAGTAGTGGGGCTTGAATTCTGGGCCTGGGCACTCTCTCTCAGCTTTTCAGCTCAGGGCTAGTGCTGTAACATTTGAGACACAGCACCATTCCCAGCTTTTTCTGATCATGTTGTGCTAAGGAATCGAACCCGGGGCTCTTGCATGAAAGACAAGCACTCTCCCAGTGAGCCATCTTCCCAGCCCCTAAAAGAATACTATTGATAAAATAGTTCTCACTACATACCTGTGAATCACTAGGAAGGTAGTATATGTCATTGAATACAAGAAAGACATCACTTGCAGTATCTACATTTTTAAATACATATTTATTTGTATACTACCGTCTGCATAGAAAGTTTTTGCTATTTTGGCCAATCCTGTGTCTCCATCCCAGGTCCTGGGATCCACGTGGCATCTGAATGTGCTAGAGGCTGTCGTGCTGACACTCACCCATTCATGAGTTGGGCCTTCTAGGCCCTCAGTTCAGGCCCCAGCATTGCCAAAAATGTCTTCTTGGAGTAAGATTCCAAGTGTGATACCTGTTTTCCTTTTCTGTGCAAGTGCTGGGTGTCAGGTATGATGTATATAATATGTCTGCAAAGCTACATGCTATGGAATTGATTTGAATGAATGTAATAAATGTTATAGGAGCACTCACAGTCAGTCAATAAATAAATGGTAAATAAACAAATAAATAATAAAATATCATGAATCATTCCAACAAACACGATATAAACTGAATATATGGATGTAAGTATAAATCATATAATAAACATATCTATATATGTTATGTTCTCCAGGGCTGGGGCTTGAATTCAGACCTAGTTAACAGGTTTGAATTACTTGTCTTAAAGGAAGGAGAGCTTCCCTTTCTTCACCCCCCCCCGCCCCCGCAATTCATCAGAGTTACCCAGAACCCAAGGTGACATCCCTGGCCTGGCAGACAACAAAATGTCATGAAATCCAAGAGAGGGAGCTTCAGTAGCATTGTTAATTAATTAATTTATTGCTAAGCAGGAGGATTGAACTCAGGTGATGGCAACTCTGCCTCAGTTTCCATCACCCTAGGCTGGGATGGTGCAGCCTCTGGACCCACAGCCATCCTGGGTCCTAGGCCTTGGGGGCTGACAGGAAAACAAAATGAAAACACCACCCAAAAAAGCCGCAAACCACAGAAGGTCAGCAGTTTCTGTTTTTCTTCCTTGTAGGGTGACCATCCTGGGTCTGAATGACATGGCTGCAACTTGTAGGTCACCTGGAATTGCTGAAGGCTGGCGGGCTGTCAGTGAAGCCATAGGCCAACCTAGACACTAGGCCCTGAGTTCTAATCCCGATCATATCATTTTAAAGGGGCTGAAGAGCCTAAGAAACTATTGCCTGTCCATAGGAACACCAGAGGAATGTGATCAATGCCATGGTTGTATGAGTAGTCCCTCAATGAGTGTAGCATAAAATTAGACCCAATAATCCAGGACACAGATTGATTTTAATTCATAGTTTATTATGCATTAAAAGAATGCTATTGGGGGCTGGGAAGTTGGCTCAGTGGTAGAGTGCTAGCCTTGTTCTGAAGAGCTGAGGGACAGCTCCCAGGCCCAGAGTTTAGGCCCCACATTCAGACCCAAAGGAAAAAAAAAAAGAATAATATTGATTAAATGGAATCCTCACTAAATACATGAGAATTAGTAGGAACATAGTATATGTCATTGAGTACTAAATAGACAGCTCTGGCAGTACCTAAATACCTAAATTTGTATTTATTTATATACCACCATCATCATAGAAAGTTACTGCAATTTTGTCCAAACCTGGGGCTTGATCCTAGGTTCTGGGATCCACTTGGCAGCTGAATGGGCTAGAGGCTTCAGTGCTGACACTCACCCATTCATGGATTGGGCCTCTCAGGCCTTCAGATCAGGTCCCATAATTGTCAAAAATTTCTTCCTGGTGTAAGATTTCAAGTGTGACACCTGTTTTCCTTTTCTGTGCAAGTTCATAATATGTCTGCAAAGTTACATGCTATGTAATAGATGGGAATAAATGTAATAAATGTTTTAGGTACACTTACAGTTCATAAAATAAATGCTAAATAAACAAATCAATAATAAAACATAATGAATCACTCCAACAAACACAATATAGAGTGAATATATAGATGTAAGTATAAATTGTATATTTAACATGTCTATAAATTTTATGAGGGGTTGAATTCAGATCTAGGGAAGAGTTTATTTCATGCACGATTCTCATAGGAAATGATAGGCAAGACATATGGCACAACGATTATTTTTAATTAAGCGTTCATGAAGTGTGACAATAAGAATCACATTCAGGAACTGGAGACAATGGGAAAGATCCAAGAATCAATAATCACATGTTAGATAGGATTCCAACACAGCCCGCCACATCTCCTACTCTGTCCAAATAGGTATTTATTAGCATACTAGCTTCAGCTTATGAATGGATGAATATTGTGCCACCGGGGATCGATCTCAGGTCCCGGGTACAACCTACCTCTTTCGTTGCTCACAGGCCAGTATCCTCACCTAGACCCTTTTGCCAATTGGGCCTGCTAAGCTCTGAGTTCAAAACCCAATACTGCCAAAAGATGAAATCTGATGTGAGAAGCCCATCGATCCACCTATTTTCCTGTCCTGTGAAAGTCGTAGGTCTCAGGGAGGATGGAGAATTTTATATAGGCAAATCTATAGCCATAGGAAAAGGTTGTCATCCGTGTTGGCACAGTTATGTCTGTAATCATACTCAATAAAACACAAAATGCATCCATGAATAAGACACACAATAAAAGAGTAACTACACTGAACATATGATGCATTCCACACATGTATGTAAATAGAGATCCTATGTGTAAAATAGGTTGGTATATTATTTTTGCCAGTGCTGGGGCTTCAAATCAGACCCTGCAACCTGGCCTGATATTGTAGTCTTCAAGGAGGGTGAGGTTCCCATTCCCCCACAGTGCCATAGATTTACCCAGACTTGAGTTAGAATCCCAGCTGTGGCAGAAAAATGGTGTGAGTTCTGATCCAGGGTGCTTTATTTTATTATTATTATTATTACCAAGGAGAGGATTTCAACTAAGTTTGTGGAAACTCTGCTTCAGTTTCAATCATCTTAGGTTGGCGGGCTGCCATTGGCCCATAGCCGATCCTGGGATCCTAGGCCTTGAAGTCTTGCAGGAAAACACACACACACACATACACACAGAGAGAGAGAGAGAGAGAGAGAGAGAGAGAGAGAGAGAGAGAGAGAGAGAGAGAGAGAGAGAGAGAGAGAGAGAGAGAGAGAGAGAGAGAGAAAGCCGCGGGATGGATTTTTACATTTTGTTCCTTTCCACGGTGACCATCCTGGGTCTTAATGACATGCCTACAAAGGGTTCTTTACCTTGCATTGGTGAAAGCCAGCGGGATATTGGGGAAGCCATAGGACCATGCAGCAATGTAGGCCCTGAGTTCGAGTCCTGGTCCTGACACCTACCAATGGGGGAAATCCCAAGAGACTCGTTCCTGTGCATCGAAATACCGATGGAATGTGAGCAAACTCATGATTGAATCAGAAGTTTCTGCGTGCATCAGTCTAGTCTAAAATTAGATGCAATGATCCTAGCACGCTGATTCATCTTAATGAATAGTTTATTAAGCATGAAAAGAATCCTATTCCTTCAATGGTGGCACAGTAACTACCTAAGAGTTGGTAGGAATGTAGTTGATAGGTAGATGTCCCTGGCACTCTATACAAATATATATATTTATTGGTATACTACCACCTGCCTATCCATGTATGGCTGTTTTGTCCACCCCTGTGGCTCAATCTCAGGGTCTGCGAACTGCCTGGCAGCTTCCTGGGCTAGAAGTTGCTGTGCTGACACACCCATTCACGAATTGGATCTGCTAGGCCCTGAGTCCAGGTCCCACCACTGCCAACAATTGGATCATGGAGTAAGAAGCCTAGTGTGACACCTGTTTTCCTTTTCTCTGAGAGTCCTGGGTGTAAGAACTACCTTCAACTTGTGAAGGGATGACTGCTGTGTGCCGAACCCCCCCCCCCCCATTCCCTACCTAAGGGCTCCATCTCAAGTCCTGGGAAAGGCCTTCCTCAATAGTGTCTCACAGGCTGGTGTGCTCACATGGACCCATTTGTCACTTGGGTCTGCTAGGCCTCGAGTTCAGATCCCAGCAGTGCCAAAATTCACCCTGATGTCAGAAGCCAATCGATGCACTTGTTTTCCTTTCCTGTGCAAGTCCTGGGTCTCAGCTAGGCTGGAGAATGCATGAGCCACCCTGTGGCCACGGGGATAGGTTGTTATCCATGTCAGCTCAGTTATACTTGTCATCATATACTCAAGAAAATACACAATACATCCATGAATAGCATACAAAGTAGAATAATTACACTAAATGCACAATGCAGTCCACACACAGATGTGAATATATATCCCATGTTTAAATGATCCATTCAGGACTATTGTGGCCTCCCTGGGGCTGGATCTCTGTTCCTGGGAAAGGCCCAGCTACTTAGTGGCTCACAGACTGGTGTGTTCACCATGACCCATTCACCAATTTGGCTTGCTAGGCCTTGAGTTCAAATCCCAGCACTGCCAAAAGATTCACCTTGATGTGAGAAGCCAGTCATTGCACCTATTTTCCTTTGCTGTGCAAGTCCTGGGTCTCAGCTAGGATAGAGAATGCATAGGTAACTCTATACTCATGGGAATAGGTTGTCATCTAGGTCACAACAGTTATATCTGTCAACCAATACTCAAGAAAATACACAATACATCAATGAATAAGACACAACATAAAGAGAATGACTACACCAAATGCAAGATGCTGCCATCCATGTATGGAAATATAGATCCTCTGTTTAAATGATGAATTTATGACTATTTTGGCCCCCACCAGGGCTTCATGTCAGGTTTTGGGAATGGCCTAGCTCCTTAGTTCCTCACAGGCTGGTGTGTTCACCATGACCCATTCTGACCCATTCACCAATTGGGCCTGCTAGGCCTTGAGTTCAAATCCCAGCACTGCCAAAAGATTCACTTTGATGTGAGAAGCCAATTGATCCACCTGTTTTTCTGTCCCATGAAAGCCATGGGTCTCAGCAAGGATGGAGAATTCTATATAGACAACTCTATAGCCATGGGAATAAGTTGTGATCCATGTTAACACAGCTATATCTATCACCATACTCAATAAAATACACAATACATCCATGAATAAGACACAAAATAAAAAGAATAACTACACTGAATGCAAGATGCATATCACATCTGGAGGTAAAGAGAGATCCTAAGTTTAAAAAAGGTTATTTTATCCAGTGCTGGTGCTTCAAATCATGCCTTGGACCAGGCCTGACATTCTAGTCTTCAAAGATGGTGAGCTTCCCCTTCCCCCAAAGTGCAACAGAGCTACTCAGACTCCAGTTCAAATCCTAGCACTGACAAAAGATTCATTCTGTTGTCAGAAGCCAGTCATTGTACATGTTTTCCTCTCCTGTGAAAATCCCGGGCCTCAACTAGGATGTAGAATGCATAGGCAACCCTATAACCATTGGAACAGGTTGTCATCCATGTCAGCACACTTATACTTGTCACCATACTCAGTACAATACACAATAACTCCATGAATTAGACACAATATAAGGAGAATACGTGCACCAAATGCAAGATGTTGTCCACACATGTATGTAAATATAGATCCTATGTTTAAATTATGAATTAATTACTATTTGGCCCTCCCTGGTACTCGATGTCAGGTCCTGGGAAGGGCCTATCTCCTTCGTTGTTCACAGGCTGGTGACCCTTGACCCTTTCCCCAATTGGGCCTGTAGGCTCTGAGTTCAAATCCCAACACTGCCAAAAGATGAATCCTGATGTGATAAGCCCATCTATTCACCTCTTTTCCTTTTCTGTGAAAGTCCTGTGTCTCAGCTAGGGTGGAGAATGCTTAGGAAACCCTATAGCCATGGCAATAGGTTGTCATCCATGTAAGCACTGTTATATCTGTCACCTTACTCAGTAAATTGCACAATACTTCCATAAGACTGACAATAAGGAGAAGTACATCAAACGCAAGATGCTGTCCACACATATATGTAAATTTAGATCTTATGTTTAAATTACAAATTTATGACTATCGTGGCCCACCCTGGGGATCAATGACAGATCCTGGGAATGGCCTAACTCCTTTGTTGCAAACAGGCTGGTGTGTTCACCTTGAACTATTTGCCAATTGGTCCTGCCTGGACCTGAGTTCAGATCCTAGCACTATCAACAATTGGATCATGGAGTAAGAAGCCAAATGTGAAACCTTTTTTCCTTTTCTCCGAGAGTCCTGGGTGTCAGGCTTGATGAAGAACACGTCTACAAATTTAGATCCCATGTAATAGGATGTCATCAATGTAATAAAGGCAATGGGTGTCATCACTGTAAAATCAATGGTAAAAAATGAATAAAACAAAAAGTACAAGGAACAACCACATCAAATGTGTATGGACTGAGCATCCATAGGTAAGTACAAATCTTGTCTTTACAATGTATATAAATAGTATGTTTTCCAAAGCTGGAGCTTGAATTTTGCTTAGAGTACAGGCCTAATTTTCTTATCTTCAAGTACAGTGAGCTTCCCCTTCTTCCACAGTGCTGCAGATTTACCCAGACCCTGAGATCAAATTCAAAGCCTGGCAGAATAAATGGGATGAATTGCAAGCCAGGGAGCTAATTTCTTTTAATTTTTTTTGCTCAGCAGGGGGCTTGAACTCAGATTGTGGCAACTCTGCTTCAGCTTCGATCATCCTGTGCTGGGGTGCAGCCACTGGACGCACAGCAGATCCTTAGATCCTAGACCCCCAGGCCTTGTGTGGCAAAAATATACAGAAAAATGCGGTGAGATGGCCTTTTTATGTTTTCTTCCTTTGCATGGTTACCCTCTTGGGTCTGAATGACACTGTTGCAAAGGGTACTTCACCTTGCATTGCTGAAGGTTGGCAGACTATTGGGGAAGCCATAGGCAATGTAGGCCCTGATTTTGAATCCCCATCCTGACACCAATCAATGACAGGAGATACTAAGAGACTCATTCCCATCCATGGGAATAACAAGGTAATCCTATCAGTGTCACAGTTGAATTAGTTGATCGTGAATGAAGCTCCTATAAAATCAGACCCATCATTTCAGGAGACTGATTTTATTATGTATGAAGCATTAAAAGAATACTATTATTTACAGGAATGCAATAATTTCAGATATTGATTGATTTAATTAATATTTTGTTAAGAATGAAAACGACAGTAATTACATGGAGGCATAATAAATACCCAAGAATTAGTAGGAATGTAGTCTATATAACTAAATAATGTATAGGCATCTCTAGCACTCTATAGAGATTTTTATTTATTAGAGTACTACCATCTGCATGTCAGTCTGTTCTTATTTTGTCAACCGCTGTGGCTCGATCTCAGGTACTGGGAACTGCCTGTCAGCTGAATTTGCCACAAGATGGCATGCTGACACTCACCCATTCATGAATTGGGTCTTGCAGGCTGTGATTCAGATGCCAGCATTCCCAAACAATGAATCATGGAGTAAGAAGCTGATGATGACACATGTTTTCCTTTTCTGTGAAAGCCTTGGGTGTCAGGTATGAAGTCCAATATATATACAAACCTATATCCTATGTAATCAATGTAAGCACTGTTCTATGTGTCATAATAGTCAATAAAATGATCAGTCAATACATGAATAAAACAAAAAATAAAATGAATAACTACACTGAATGCAACATATGTATATAAATATAAATCATATACTTAAAATGCAAACAAATAGGATGTTTTCTAGTGGTGGGCATTGATTTCAGGCCTAAGGAACAGACCTGAATTTCTTGAATTCAAGGAGGCAAGCTTCCCCTTCCCACACAGTGCAACAAGTGTTACCCAGACCAAGAGTTCAAATCCCAGTGCTGGCAGAAAAAATGGCATCTCCAAGCTTTGTGATGCTCAACTCTTAGGTATTTCATTTGGGCTCCATTTAATGAATGTGATTGTTTAAATGCTTCATAAAGTATTAATTAAAATCGACCAGTGTCCTATAATATAATTGTGTATAATTTTAACCTTGAATCATTCAAGAACTGCCCATTTAATCATGACATACATCACATTCCATTGGTAATCATATGAATAGTAATGAGTTTCTTAGGATCTCCTGCCATTTGGAGGTGGCAGGACCACAATTCCAACTGTGGGCTCCAGCTCCTACCACTTAAACCTGAGGATAGGGAACTCACAGATCTGTCCAAATACATCAGTAAGACCAATGATTAGGCAGGTACCAGTGTCTCCCAGCAGTCCTCCTTGATACTTACAAGGTTGTGATAGGAGGATCATGGTCAAAGTCACCCTAGGCAGGAAAGTCCTTGAGACTCCTGCCCAACTTGTGCCAACAAAACCAGAAGTAAAGCCGTGTGGCTCCATTGGTAGAGGATTAGCCTTGATCAAAAGCAGCTCACAGACTGTGCCTAGATCCTGAGTTCAAGGTCTGGGACTGGGAACAAATAGACATATACAACAATCTGTGCAGCCATCCAGATAAAGCAGGTCATCTTCTTGTCCCCAACTGGATTGCACAGAGTTCCCTGGGAAAGGGGCTGCCATCATCTTGACTCTGCCCATTCTGCCTGCATCACAGGATTCTGGCCACACCTCCATTCTTTCATGGTTCTTTCTGACCAATGGGATACAAGAATGCTGGCCATGTCCACATTCCATGCTACCCAGTAGCACTGGGATTCCCTCTGTTGGTTGACACCACTACCAGCAGTTGAGGAAGGTAGAGGTGGCTGAGTGATGAGCAAGAGACTCGAGGCCTAGGAGGAGAGGCCTTGCTCAGGCCCACCATGTGCCTGCCTGTGCTCTGGCCCCCTTCTCACCTTCCCTGTGGCACAGCATTTCAAACCTGGTGCTGCTGGCTCAAACCCAGGTTGCCTCTTGGATTCCTCAGGCAATGGTGCAATGGTGCGCCACCAGCCAGCTTGTGGGCCTGACCTGGTCCTGGCCTCCTTGTCCTCTGCTCTGGGCCTGATGTCTGCCATACCACTGCCATTGTTGTTCGCCCCACATGGAGCAGCTGCCAACAGATTTTGCCTGCAGCACATGTGAGTGGTGGCCACATAGGCCCGCTCCCTGCATCCCCATATAACCCCCCCTCCCGACCAGGACCCGCACCTCATCTGTGCCCCACAGTCTGGGCCATGCCCTGCCATAAATGTGCCTCAGGGGTGGGGGTGGGTGTTGACCCAGGATCCCATCCCCATCCCCAGCATCTAGTGTCCCAGGAAATGGGGAGATGCAGGGTTACGTGAGGAGTGGACGCCACAGAGCCCCTGGCCTGGAGCAATGGGAGCCACACAGCCGCACATCTGTACCCTTTCTTTCCCAGGTGGGAACCTGGTGGTTTTTGTCAGAGGTAGGGAGCAGCATGTACACACCTGCCTTCTGCGGTCTTTTCCCTTTTTCTGGGGATGGGAGGCGTTGGATGCAGAAGATAGATCCCCCTTGCTGTGTGAACCCTTGTTTTCTGTGCTCAGTCGTCCTTTCACCTGAAGACACAGAGACAGAGACAGAGAGACAAAGAGAGAGATCATCTTTCTCCTTGTACAGCCTGACTGTGCTCAGGTGTGTCATCAGTTGGCAAATTGCAGGTACCCCATAGATGAGTCTTCTGTCACCGGTCTGGATGTGTGTGTGTGTGTGTGTGTGTGTGTGTGTGTGTGTGTGTGTGTGTGTGTGTAGAAGTGGGTTGTAACAAGGAGGCTGAATGCTTTGGTAACTTCTACCTGCTATTTTTGGGGAATGCATGGGCTTCATAGTTGAGGTCTGGGAGCCTAGAAAGGTGAGATGCTTGAAGGGGACACAGCACTGTTAAATTACAAGAATAAGGGATCTGTGTGCCCTGGAGCTGCGTATGCCCTTGGGCCTGGTTGGTGGCAGTGGGAGCTTGGGAGGACCTAGGAGTGCAGCCTGCAGGGGATGGCTTTCCAGAGGACAGAGAGCATGGCCACACTTAGTAAAGATATGAGTCCTGCTAGTATGGAGTGCAACAGCATAGGTCAGATTCTGGGTCTTCTCATCATGACCTCTGATGGGCGAGGCCAACCCAATTTTAAATCTTGAGCTGTTATCTTCAGATCTCAACCTCCTGAGTACCTAGGATTAAAGGCATGAGCCTCTGGCACTGGGACTCTGGTTCTTTTTGGTATATTAGGATTTGACCTCAAGGCCTTAGGCTTGCCAGTCAGATCTTCTACCAGCTTTTCTGTCTTGGGCATTTCTGAGATGGAGAATTAATATATGCTCAGATTGGGGTGGATCACAGTCCTCCTGTCTGTGACAGGCATGAGCCACGGGGCCCTGTCTTCTGTAGTTGGAATGGTAGACATGTAGAGCCATGCTCAGTCAGTGGTTTAGATGGATTGCCCCAAACTCAGACCACGGCAGCCCATTTTTGACCACAGGTGAAGCTCTGGGTTGGGTCTCAACCATTGGACCTGAATCTCCTCATGGGACAGTTGTGAAGAAACAAGGGATTAATACAGAGGGATCTCTGGAGCAGGGCCAGGCACAGAGGGAGGGGCTGTCAGATATGGTTTTTGGCAGGTCTGTGAGAATATGACAGGAATATACCTGGAAAGATCTCAGATGGTGGGTGTTATTAATGTTGTGACTGGTATAGGATTATGAAACAAAACATGACTCTCTTTAATACCCAATCCCCATGAGGAACGGGATCCTTCACTTTGTTCAGTTTTGAAGCTGGGGAAACTGAGGCACAGAGAAGCTGAGTGACCTACTCATGACTCCCAGCTGACAGGAAGCTGGGCCTGACATCCCTGCCATGCTCCCTAGGACAATGGGTGTTATTCAATCTACTTCTTGTGGTGAGAAGTCCACTTCTTTTCAGTTGTGGGGCTTGAACTCTGGGCCTGGGCCAGGTCCCTGAGATCCTCAGCTCAAACCTAGCACTCTACCACTTGAGTCACAGCTCCACTTCCAGTTTTTTTGTGGTTCTTTGGAAATAAGAGTCTTACAGGTGTTCCTGCCCGGGCTGGCTATAAACCACAATCCTCATATCTCAGCCTCCATTGTACTTAGTATTATAGGCCTGAGCCACAGGAACCTGGCTTAAGTGTAATTCTGACCTTCTTTCCTTTTTTCTCTCTCTCTCAGGAACTGATTGAATGGGTGCTGGAGGAGGTGGCCCAGCATCCCCAACGTGGTTGGTACCAAGGTGGCCCTCTCATTCTGGAGGTGGGCTGTGGGTCAGGAGCTGTCTCGTTCAGGCTGTTGTACCAGCTCCATGAGGCCCTCTGTGCCCTGGCTAGACCGTGACAGTTATTCATTGTCCATCTAGCCTTACTGGATTCAGTACTGGGATCAATGCCCTTTTCTAGCAAAAATTTCTGGGTAAAATTATGATACATAGTTACAGAATGAAAATGTAATGCCATCTTAAGAGAGTCATTTAGGGTTCTGGGAATGGGACTTCACAGTAAAATGATTGCCTAAGCATGCAGGAGACCCTGGGTTCAATTCCTCAGTAACACATAAACTGAAAAAGAAACACTGGAAGTGGTCCTGTGCCTCAAGTGGTAGAGGGTTAGAATTGAGAGAAAAAAAAAATTTGAGGAATAATTCCCAAGCCCTGAGTTTCAGCCCCAGGACTGCCAAAACAACAACAATGAACATTTAGTTAGTAAATACAAAATAAAGAACCCAAACTTGGAATACTGATACTTGACAATAGTCCCTAATTCATGTACTTTACCTATGTTAGGATACTGTGTTGAAAAAAAAAGTTTTGTTCATTAGGTCATGGCAATTAATGCCAGGAACGTGCTTAGATGTCAGGTGAAGATTAATTCTGGAAATTCAAAGATTCCAGGCTTTCGAGTGGGGTCTCTGCTAATCACAATGATAAGGGTAGTCTAAGTGAGATTTGGAAATCATTTTGGACAGTTATAGCACCAAAAAGGCAGAGGCTAATTAACAGTTGTGACAGAAGAGAAGGAATAACTGCAGATGGAAGGAAAGAAATGATAGTAACTAAGGTATAACAGAAACAGTTCTAGGGAACCATTTTTGGTTATTGAAGAACTAGTTATCAACTAGGCTTATTCCTCATTGCCTTTAGCATTCTAAACCTCTTAGGCTAGATAAATGTATCTCCTTCTATGCTGTTCTTTCATACCTGATCTCTTTGCTTTCTAAACATCTGTCTTTCTATATTTGTCTATAAACCTTTACTGATATTAACTACACCTATACAGACGTCACAGGATGCTAATGTAAGAGTCCCATAGCTCATGAGTCATTAATGAAACAAAATGGAAAAGGAGGACATATTTACTGCTCTCAATTTTTCTAAAAAGCTGCAATGTCATCATTTGGTTAAAATTTCCATTCTTTGTCTACACAGTGTCATTCAGTGCACATAAATGCAAATATAAGCCTGGTGCTGGTGGCTCATGCCTATAATCCTAGCTACTCAGGAGGTTGAAACCAGAGGATTGTGGTTCAAATCCAGCCTGGTCAGGAAAGTCCATGAAACACTTATCTTCATTTAGCCACCAGAAACCCAGAAGTGGTGCTGTAGCTAAAGTTGTAGAGCATTCTAGATGAGCTGAAGAGCTGAGAGACAGTGCCCAGAATCAGTGTTCCATACCCACAATCAACAAAAAAGTGCAAATATGGGTTTAAGTTTCCCCCAAAGGAATGATGAAGTCAATAGTAATCTTCCCAATGGAGTCAGTGCACGTACTTTTGCTGAGTTATTTAAGTTATGGCTTCTTTGCTGAACATATTCTCTTCTTTAAAAATTGTCAAATATTAGCTGTATAGTAAACTTCATCTAATATTTCTTGGTTCAAAAGAGAAGTCCATCCAGTTGATGTCACTTAGCTTTCTTACTGTCTTAGTTCAAAGCCAACCAGGCATGAGAGTCTGTCAAACTCTTATCTGTAATTAAACACCAAAAAACCAGAAGTGAAGTTTTGGCTCAAGCAGTTGTGGGCAGGTGGGAAAGAAAGACAACTGTTCAGGGACAGGGTCCAGCCTCTGAGTTCAAGCCCCAGAACCAGCACAAAGTAAACAAACAAGCAAACAACACAAACCCTAGGTATTTCTTTGGGACTCTCCTTAAAGTGGTCTGAGAAGAGGCTGGTTTTGCTGATCATACTCACTGGATCCTGCGTTTTTGAAATCTTTATTGCTATGGAAAATTCAGGACCAGACTAAACGAATTGATAACTGACTCCTGCAACAAGAGAATCATCTCAGGAGTGAAACATCCATCCATAAGACACTTCAAAACCTCCATATCTTTGTTTCTTTGCAGTAGAACATTTTTAAAACAAAGTTATTTCCTTTTGTTCTATGCTGGCCTTCAAATGACATATTGTTTCCTTCTGTAATATTCTCAACTACAAGTTTACAAACAAGTTTTATATGAGTAAAGAACACACTCAAAAATGTCAGGGAGAAAGTTTCCTTCAAACATTGAATTCTTTCCTTGTACAGTAAAAAGGAAAGCAAATGTTAACTTGAACTTTGTCATTCCTCTATGTTCAATTCCTCTCCTGAGATCAATTTCCACATCTAGTAACAGTTACTTCCACTTACTTCCAGTAACAATCTATGGTGCTGCTAGAGATAAAATGAATGTTTTCTGACTTCATTGAAATAGCACAAGGACACATTTAGACATGAGGTAACACGTGTTTCAGAGACAACTTAGTAAAGAGAAAATATGAAATTTAAATTGCTTATGAATACTTTATTCATGAGTACATTTTGTTCAAACTTCTTTAGTGCTCTGTAAATTAAGGTGAATTTTAAATGGGAAGAAGGTTCTCAGATCATTTTTTGTGAGTGTATGTGCTGTGCCTTAATTTCCCAATTGTACATGAGTTAACAGTAAGAGAAACAATAGCAATAATAGGAGAGAGAAGTTCTGTGTTTATATAAAAGGGTTCAGTAAAATATAAAAGACTCTACAAATAAGACAACGTTGAAACAATAAAGCCAAGTCCAGTATGTAGATTTATGGGAGTGATATAGAGAAAGCATTACTCCTATATGGAACATGAAGCCACTTCCTTTCTAAATCACGCTTGCTAATCACCTAATTTTGTAAAAAGGAGAATGGAAGAATGATTCTGTTTCCAATGCAAGTCATATATGAGATAATGGACTTAACTGGAAAAAAAGAATCTATCTTGAAAGAACAGGAATTATACTAGCAATGAATCTGGTGGCTAAGATCACATTTCTTTTTTTTCCTTTTCTTATATTCTTTTTGTAGTTGTTGGTCATGGTACTTGAAATCTGGGACTGCGTGCTGTCCTTCTGCAACGAAGCTCAAGGCTAGTGCTCTTCCACTTGAGCCACAGTGCCACTCCCAGTTTTCTGGTAGTTATTGGAGAAAAGAGTCTCCAGGACTTTCCTACCTGGGCTAGCTTTAAATCCCAATCCTCAGATCTCACCACACCGAGCTTAGGATCACATTTCTAATAGTGTACACTCAAGATATGTAATGTATATGTCCATCAATCTTTATATTAATTCTTGCATTAAAAATCTGGGCTACAGGATAGACTTTACACTCACAAAAGTGTTTGTAGTTTAAAAGTTGATACTCCTGGAAAAATAAAACCTAAGAATGTAAAGGAGTCTGAGAAGTTCAATTTGCATCCAGCCTGGGCAGAACAGGCTTTGAGACACTACCTATAATTAAACAGCCAAAAGCTGGAATACCAGTCATGAGCAAGATTGCTGAATAAGAGCTTGAGGTTTGTGCATACATACATACAAACATACACATACATACAGAGGGATTTATATGTGCACACAAAAATACACAAATAAAACAATTCTCAGAATATGTAGAAAAGTTAGAAAACAATAAAAATATGTCCCGATTAAGACTAGAATCAAGCGATAATTTTTAATATTAGAAAGCCCTCAAGTGAAATTTCCCCCCAAAAGTTGAGAATCTTACATAGGTAGGAATCAGAGATAGTAAGAGAGTCAAGCAACATTATTAATGGGATAGGATTCATGGAAGAATGAATCAGGGAACCCTCTAGGTGCATATGAAAATGTTCATATCTTGTGTCAAATGTTAGAACATCTTTGAAAATAGTGCATAAACAGTCTGAGCAGTCAGTCTAGTGGATAAGATCATAGGAGAATTTCAGAATTGCTAGTCTGTTTCTAGAGTAAATAAACAAACTATGGCAGGGCAATGTGATACAAGCCTGGAATTCTAGCACTTCGACAGGAGATTAGAGAATGGAACTACATTGCGATATCTTCCCTGGACCAGGTAGAATAATTTTGTCTCAATAAAACAAACAAAACAACAAGAAAGGAATACACAGTTGGAATTTGGGTCTAATTTTCTCATTATGTTTTGAGAAGTCAATTTTCCTATTGAAATGCAATTCATATATATCCTCACTTGTGTTTTAAATGCTCTCTTCATTACAGAACATTCTAGATGCAAAATGACTCATTATTCCCATCCAAAAATTTGCAAAAGTGAGTAAGCACCATTCTGTTGGATTCCAAAGAAATGTTGAAGAGTTACAAAAGCATAAGCCTGGAGAAATCGCAAAGTTCATCTAATGTAGGACTTTGTAGACCTTGATAAATTAGAATTTAGATTTAAAATATATATTTTGGTTTTGTTTGTAATCTTATATTTTATAGGATACTATAAAATTCTTTTTAAGTAGAGGGATTAATTGAAAAATTCACAAATGATTCTGGCATTCTATCTTCCTAGAATATTCTTTCAAGAGAGTTATAATTAGAATATAGTAAATAGATAATTCCCACAGTTCATGTATACCATGTTAATGTGAATAATCTAGACAGAGTTGCCAACAAATGGATGACAGTAATTTATAAATTTATAAAAACAGCATTTCTTGAGGGTTTAGTTTAAAATGGTATGAAGAGAGTAATTCTGTGACATCTTCTTTCTTCAACCTATAAGTAACACAGGAAGCCATTTCCTTATTTACGTGCCTCTGTATACATTGAGGAAAATGATAGGTTTGTGGTTTGTATTCAACGTTGTTTTTGTTTTATTGGTTTGCTTAGAGCTTGAACTCTTGGCCTGGACAGTGTCTCTGAGCCTGTTTATGCTCAAGGCTCCTGCCCTACCACTTCAACCTCAGTGCCACATTGTGTCTGGCTTTTATGGAGAAGTATATTGGAGATAAGATTCTAAGAAACCTTCCTGCCATAGTGGGCTTTGAACCATAATTTTCCGCTCTTAGCTTCCTCAATATCTATGATAATTAAAAAAGTATAAATATAAATAATATTTGCAAGTGAGGAAAAATGATGCAGCTCAGTTTATTGTGGTGTCTTTCCAGAACACGGAGGAAATCACATTAGCAGAGATGTAGTATTTTTCACAATAGAGATAAGCTATTCATGATATGAATTAAGGAATTTTAAGGTGCCCCTTACAAGTTGGAAACTGTTGGGCTAGGATGACTTCATGGTATAAATCTTGGGATTGATGGTCATAGAAATAACAGCTTACTCTGATAAAAAAAAATTGCTTACTCTTGACGAATTAATTATTACAGATGCTTCATAGTTTTCTCCTCTACGAGAATGTGGCTATTTTTCTGTTGACTTCTCAATCTTTAACACCCCATTGGAAACTGCATCTATTGCAGAATTTCATAACATGCAAATAAGTACTGTTTTGAATCTCTCAGGTATGGAATGTTGAGAATTTAAAAATGAGTAATTATAAGTAGTTATTTCTCATAAGAATTTTGAAGAACACATGTATTCTGTCCTCTTAACAACTTAGTTAATTTTAAAAGTTTTGGGCTTCCATAGCATTAAAGTGGTTTTCTGTTTTAGAATTAGAAAGTATTAAATTTATTCTTTTTCGAAAAATTCGGCAAGTATATTATGAAAATATTGTCTAGTTGGATAACAATCACGTTGATGACCCTCTGATAAAGAAGAGGTAATTAATTTGAATTGGATGTCAAATAGTACTGATTTTTAAAATATTACTACATAAAGAATAATATTTACTGTGCCAATACAGTGAAATTACATTTTATGCAGCTTATTTTTTCAATTTTATTATCAAATTGATGTACAGTGAGGTTACAATAATTGTAAGGTAGTAAATACAAAATATTTCAAACTTGTTACCCCCCCCTCATTTTTCTCACAGTTTTCCTTCACCCCTCACAAGCTGTAATGTACATTTCCAATATATTGTCTTGTGAGTGTTGCTATTTCATTGGTTTTCCCTTTGTCATTTGTCTCACCATTTTGCTCTTCCTCTTCCCTTCCCTATTTAAGGTAAATGCATACACAATACAAAATC
Organism: Dipodomys spectabilis; assembly: GCF_019054845.1. NCBI lineage: Eukaryota > Metazoa > Chordata > Mammalia > Rodentia > Heteromyidae > Dipodomys > Dipodomys spectabilis. The sequence continues at coordinate 151,171 of NW_024871251.1, read as the reverse complement.
AAATACAGCAGGAATGAACAATAGGGGAAAAACCCAGAGAAAACAAATCACATAGTTCATCAAAAACAACAACCACAATTGGAAAAATCTGGTTCCATATCTCGGAATTCATTTTGCTTAGCATCAGCTTATATGGTTATGTATACACAGTACAAAACCACTGGAAAATAATAGCTGCATGGACACCATATCATGAAAACAGCATGTTAACTTTTTGATGGTAAAGGTGGAATTAGGATTGGTGAATTCGCAGTTCTGATAAAGGTATTTCAAGGGTTTTAAAGTTATGACAGGTAAATTTGAGTTGTTCAAAATTTTTAACAACTTAGCCTATTAAGAAAATTTAAAATTGCCTGGGAGAATAGGCTTTCATGCAAAGAAATCCACGGAGACTTAGTAGAGAGGAAGCAGTGTGGGTGAAGATGTTCATTTTCACACTAAACAAACAAACCTCAGATACGTTGCTGTAAATCCTGTAGGTTCCCTTGGAATTATCCTTACCCAGGAAATACATTCTTATGTTGAAACAAGGATATACTGGAATTTAAATTCAAATTCTTAAAAAATAAGACATCAATTTTGTGAATTTACCTTTAATTACCAAACCGTAATTCTCTGAAAAAGATAATTTGAGTCAAAATATTTAGGGAGAAAGTGCCCTCCACAATGAAAGAAGGTGTTGGGATTACACATTTCTGTTTGTAACACTTTCTACAATGTCTTTGCATGTGAAGCAGTGAAACACAGAAAAAAATCTGATTGGATACTTCAAACCAATGATTTCACATTTCTAAGTGGCTCACAAAAAATAATATCCTTAATAACATGAAATAGTGAAGACTTCTCTTATTACATAAGCCAAAATGTTTTGGGTTTAGAAAAGAATTGAGCAAATGGAAAAGGTAAGAAAACATAGTTCTTAGAAAGCCTTGCTAAGTGTATTGGCTTCAGCAGTGAAGGGAGGCCAAACTTTTTTATATAAATTGTGTTAATATTTTTTTTGGATGTCCAGTCGTGGTGCCTGAACTCTGAGCCTCGGCGCTGTCCCTCAGCTCTTCAGGTCAAGGCTAGCGCTCTACCACTTGAGCCACAGCACCACTTCCGGCTTTTTTCTTTTTGCTTATGTGGTGCTGAGGAATCGAACCCAGGGCCTTAGGCATTCAAGGCAAGCGCTCTACCAAAGAGCCAACTTCCCAGCACTAAATTGTGTTAGTAATTTTACTACCAAAAGTGATTTTACAGAGCCTATTTGGCTCACTACAATGCAGAACAGATTGAATGAAGACATGAAAATAAATTCCACATCCAAATGAAGCAACTTAAATAGTTTTAAAAGAGAAATCATGAAGGTGTAACAGTGGTGGAGCCCATATAGTCCTTCAGCTTCAATAAACTTGAAGCCAAAATGCTGTGATTAATTGGAAATCAGGCTAAGAGGAAGACATAGAAGCAGGACATAGAAGAATTGTCCTTTTGTAACAGACACTGTCTTCCTAGGTATAGGTGATTTAACTCTACGCTCCTCCATACATCTTGGTGAACAAATGCAAGACCAAGAAAAAAATCATCTATTGAAATAATTTTGCATAGAATAACTTCATTGTTCCTGATATGGTATCTAAGGAGAGTCTTAAGATAGAAGATAAAAGTGCAGTATTTTTCAGTTTCCTCTAACCATCTTCTTAGCAAAATATATCTTTTAGGTTAGAATGGATTGAACCAAAAAGTGATGGATTACTTATTTTTGTGGGCACTTTAGACACAAGAAGACTTTCAAGGTAAAAGAAAAAATACAGCCAAATATTTATGATCACAGCTTCTTGGACTGTTTTCTGGAGACAAAGTTTTACATTAAGTTTCAGGGCAACCAAACGCAAGAGGGAAGTTTAATAGACTTGCTTGGCCAATTAAACAGCATGAAAGAAGAAAATGGCAAATAATATTTAAGGAATTACTTTGACCAATTACTTTGTCAGAAGAAAGAAGGAAAAATATAATTCAAAATCAATTGACTTAAAAGTATGAAGAAAGAGTAGTGAAGAGAGATTAGAGAAAACATAGAGGATTGTTTTCTCTCCAGTGTAGTAATGGGTTCTTGATCTTGTTTCTTCCATTCTGTCTTCACAAGCTATCAAGTGTGTCTCATGACTGGATTATCCAGTTCAGACAGAGAACTCATAGAAGAAAGATAATATTTGCAGCAGATGTAGGTGATTTATAACCTTAGACAATCTATTTAAATTTGTTCAAAATTCTCCCCTATCCCAAACTTCTCTCTTTGTATAGCTTTGTTTGCTTTTCCCATGACGACCCTTCCTTCATTAACTGCTTAAAATTTGTGGAGGTCATATTCATACTTTCTGGAGATTTCAGATTGGTTGTGATTTTTGTGTGTTTTTGTTTTTTGTTGTGTTTTTAAACTGAATTTCAAAAGGTTGTGCAAGTGTTACAATTAAATATATCCATCTAATTGTCCAATGCTCTTGGATCAGAGTCACTCCTTCCATCATTCTCAACCAACCCCTTCTCCAAGATTTATTTCAGATTTACCACTTCCTTTATCATATGTGTAGATTGAGTATTCTAGCTGTACTTGCCCCTTGTTCATTTTTCATTCATTCTATGTCTTTACTATAATTCCTTTCTGTTTTCAACTTCCTGATAGTCATCCTGTTACACTGTCTATTAATACTTTGAAAGGTTTATGTACATTTCATGGAGTTTCCATACTGCATATGCTTGAACTGATGTCAGCTTATATTTCCATAATTCATTCAAATTTGCAAGACAGGAGACGTGAAGCACCTAACCATGATTTTATTCTCATCCATTTGGAAGATTAATCTTTAGTCAAAAAGAAAGTAAAAAAAGTGGCATAGAATGTATTCCTAACTACCAGTTCTTATAAATGGCTTTGTACAATGGTGTGATTGTTTTATTTTACATGGGATAATATTTTCTACTACCTATAAGTTTTGGAAAAAGAAGAATACTAAAATTTATTCCTATAGAGGAATATGATAGAAATAGAAGACAGATTTTATGTTTGTCATATCTCTGATGAGTACCCATATTCAAGACATAAGTCATATTTCTTCCTATGTTAGACAGATAGGGAAAACATATTATTACATATGATAAGACAACTACTTGTGACTTTTTAAAATGTACCTTATTAAATGATGACATTGACTTTATTAGCTAATATTTGGGTTTGAAATTTGGGAGGCTGATCTATCTAACACATTTCTGGAAGGCCCTTACTGAAAAACACAAATTGTGGGTGGTACTATTTCTACACTTTAATGAATGGTTGAACGTGTTGGGCATTAGTGCTGGGTAAATAATTCAACTCTATTGTAACTTGCTCCCTACACTTGAAAAACTTGTAATGTCACTAAGTATCATCTACTTGTCAAATGTTATTTTGGCAAATGTGATTTTAAAAAGTTAATTTGAAAAGGAATAATTTTCAGAATATTAAATGTAGATCATCATTGGTTTGAGAGTGACATTTTTATACCACTGAAATATGTTGTACTGAAGTCCCAGTGTTTTGAAGCACTAAGGATCTTCTCAATATTTTTCTGAATTACATTTGAACTCTAAGTAAATTTTTCTGGGCCTTGGTAGACCAATTATCGATCTATCCTTCCCGGAACTACTTTTTGGCTCACTTATGCAGGACTAAAATCTTTCATTAATCATAGGGGAGGGATATTAAAAATAATCTTATGACACTTTGTGAACTTGTTCACTCATATGGGCTGGTCATCTGTAAGTTGAATGTTTGAATTGTCATACATACTCTCAAATTTTGTGATCTCATCTTTCATTTTAAGTTGCCGTGCATTTCACAATTGCTTACTGCTAATTCCTGCATCTCAAGGAATTGGGGCCCTTAAATATAGGAAATTAGAACTTGAGATGGATCTTCAAATACTTTGTGTTGGCATGTTGCATGGGCCTTGCCTCTGTTATCTGATGATGCCGATAACTGGGACCTGGGATCCTAGGAATCATTGTATCATGCAGAAGAATAATATTTGTTAGACACCTTATCAGCAAAATTTGGGCATAATTAGTAGGATTGCTTCAGAAATATGGAGAAAAACAGTTTGGGACCAGCGAGTTAAAACAATAAACAGAGAAGCAGAGCAAAATCCCTTTTAGATTAGCGGAAAACAACATTGTTTTTTTTTACCATGTGAATTCAGAAGACCAAGAACAGTTAGAATGTATCACAAGTTTATAGCAAAGACATTGCTCTGATACTTCATATATTCTAATATACATTTTAAACCTAATTATTTATATTCCTATTCTATTTATTGGAATAAATAAATATTAATTTATTAGTGAAATTATCAACTAATTCTAGTAAGTTTCACTGTGTGAAATATAAAATCAGCACATATAAATATAAAATATATAACTATATAATATAAGAAAAAGACACATGTTTTGCATTGTTCTGTTGTGGTTACAGTATCAAAGGCAACTCTGTTTTAAAGTATTATTCCATTATCTCTACCTCAGTGGTTGATAGAGTTGGACCTAAAGCTTTACCATTAAAACATTACCAATTAAAGGCCTAATAATGAGGAGAAACATCTGGACTTCTCCTGCAACTATGAAAATATTTCGTGATAGAAATGCAGTGGTGTAAGTTCCTGCCTGGTTGGATGGTAGACAGGCCAGGACATTAAGTAATCACGCATATGATCAATTTTTTCACCTTCTTGGCTTTAGCTACTTTTGAAATGTTAGATATAATAAACAATTATATTTTGATAAAATACCTTCTAGTCTGAACACTTCTGACTGAACTGTTCATCTCTCTATGATCCCTTGTAACATTTAAGTTTTGTTCAAGTAAAACAATCTATGTTGTCAGGGTAAGATATTCTGATTGGTCTGTTCCTACATGGGAGAAGAGTAAAGGGTCAGGTAGACATTTGTGCCAGTAAGACCTCATTTGGGAAAATGTCAGCTGCAGAATGTTATAAGTAGCTCTTAAGCAAGGCTTACTTTGAATCCATTAGCTCCACAAACCTAATTCAGTTGGATCAATAAGTACTTGAAAAAGCCATCACCTTTGGACCTAGCTATAAATTATTGAAAGTGTGATCAAATTCCAAATGAAAAAGACTTAAAATTGTCATTGACAAAAAAAATTGCAAATGTGAGCAATCGATTGAACATGTAATTTTTCCCCTATTCACAGAATTTTAGGGAAATAATAGCATTGTTAGGAACAATAAGATTTCCTTGTTCCAAGTAAGCACCCACGGATATAAGCCTGTATAAAGATTGCATCACTAACTACTTAAATTTAAAAAATACTACATGCTTCAGCAGCACGTACTCCCAAATTACAATACAGAGATTAACATGGCAATTGCACAAGGATGATATGAAAATTTGTGAAGTATTTCGTATTTTTCATTCTTCAGATGCAAGAAATGAAAAACAGTTATTAAAACGTTGATTACAGGGCTGGGAAGGTGACTCAGTGGTAGAACGCTTGCCTTGCATGCTCAAGGCCCTGGGTTCGATTCCTCAGCACCACATAAGCAAAAAGAAAAAAGCCGGAAGTGGCGCTGTGGCTTCAGTGGTAGAGCACTAGCCTTGAGCTGAAGAGATGAGGAACAGCGCCCAGGCCCAGAGTTCAGGCCCCAGGACCAGACCTAAAAAAAAAAAAAAGTTGATTACAAAATAACAAGTGTAACAACAAACGTAATTCTTTTAAATTAAATTTAGTTTGGCATTAGTGTATTAAATCTTCACCTCAGAAAGGCGTTTACATAGCATAAACTTTACAAAACTTTTGAAATTAGACAAAATTGTCATTTTATCCCAAAGAAAAATAATATTAGGACCTAGGCAAAAAAGGAATCTAAAACTTTCTATATGGAATACAATCTGAAAGGACACATTAATGAACCTATATATTATAAAATAATATAGAATTCAAAGTATATCTAGGAAAGAATAAAATAAATTATGAACATTATGCAAACATAGAATATAGAACATTTTAAAATATTCTTTTTCAGACAACCACCAGAAATACTTTAGTTTCTGTACTACTCATTTCAACAGATACGTTAAAATTATTTCTAATTAAAAAAATCACAAACTCTGCAGAAATCATTATACATGTATACAAAAACTCTTGAATTCATTTTGACATCCAATGCAGGCAATTCACTTGGAAGAATTCCACGGAATTCATGAATTTTTACAATAAGTATTGGTGTTGCCGGGCGCTGGTGGCTCACTCCTGTAATCCTAGCTACTCAGGACGCTGAGATCTAAGGCTCACGGTTCAAAGCCAGCCCGGGAAGGAAAGTCCATGAGACTCTTATCTCCAATAAACCACTAGAAAACTGGAAGTGAAGCTGTGGCTCAAGCAGTAGAGCACTCACCTTGAGCTGAAGAACACAGGCATAGCGCCCAGGCCCAGTGTTCAAACCCCATGACCGAGCAAAAAAAAAAAAAAGATATTGTCCTTATTTGGATTGTGGAAATATTTTGTATGGACACAAAGGATGGACTTGCATTTTTGAAATTTAAGAAACTTAACCCGACCATTAGGACTTAAGAGAACAATTTGTACAGCCTTCCACAGCTTCATAGAGGTAGTGATAAATACTTATCCTTTGGGCAATTTCAAATGCAGTTTCTTCTAAGTTGTTCTTCACGCCTGGTTTATATAATGGTTCAACAGAAGGAGATCCAGTGTTTCTTTGCTATCTCAATTCTCAGCAGCAAGATGTAAGGGGGTCAAGAGGCCTTTAGTTAGGGCATTGGTATCTGTATCATGATGAAGTAAGAAAGAAGCCAGTCTGGTATTATTCTGCATATATACACTGTGCAGGGGTGTCCAGCCATCTACAGTTATTGCATTTGCCACTTGAGCCACCAACTCATGGACAATGTCTAAGCGTCCACTGTCGGCTTCCAGATGAAGTGGGGGTATACTCATCATCATCCCCTATTATTCACATGAGTGGCCTTTTTGAAAAGTAGCTTCCGCACTGTAGTAAGCTGAATATTTTCAGTAGCCCAATGAAGAAATTTACTTGGATCCTTCTCCATGTTTTGTCTTGCAATTGATACTATTCCTTACTTTTTCATCTTGTTCCTCATCTTTCTAAGAATTCACTAAGCAGAGACTTTGAGAGCCAGTGGGAATGAGGTTTCCATGTATTTCCCTAACAGTTCACATTGGTTGAACTGGTCAGAAATTTCCGGTGAATTTTCTGCATATTTTTTCACCATGATTTATATTCTCTTTTTCTAATTTTACTATTCGAAATTATTCTAACTGGAGAGTAGGGAATTGATGGAGAACAGAGGAAAGATGTTCCTCCATATTCAAAGGTACAGACTGAAAATGAGAACCAGTGATGTCTTCATGTGCAGCTTATTCTAGGAATGAGAAAATATGAAATAATGCCTTCTATATAAATGATTTGGGAAATGGCAGAGCAAAAAGTGAAATGATACAACCAAAAATATAAAAGCAAAATAAATTAGGATAATTATGGAGCAATCATATTATCTATGAGCACCATGAAATAGAGAAAGGAAGAGAGATACACATGTGCAATGACCTAGCTAGCCACAAAATCCATGCCTCTGATCAATTGATAGAGCAAACAAAATTGTATTTTTTTAAAAAAGATTGAAATAGAATTTATGTATTTACTTGAAATTAGTAAATACATTTTTAGTAGCCTACGTAAAGAGACATAGCTTTGACCAAATTACAGACAAGAATCTAAATCCTTGGTAATTCTAGTAACAGATCTGACTGAAATCAGTTGAATGACACTTTTCCTGTACAATGAAGAAATAGGTCCAAGCTAGTAAAGCAGCTAGAGAAGGCAGGCAGATTGTATCTGTGACAAAACTGTGTAAAATGGTATTGAGGATTTCTTACTGGTGATCCACTTGCACTGGAAGCATGATTCTGAACTATTGCTTGCTGATTCTGAACTATTGCTTTGATCATTATATTCTCCAAGAAGAAAAAATTAGAATTGATAGTTTAGGACTACTAATACATTTTCACCTTCTCACTAAGCACCTTCAATCATCAAAATCACATGAAGACAATAGACAGACCTACTTTTTTAGATGAAAACAAGTGTCTTTAAAAAAACAAGGAATTTATGTAGTCATGCATAGGACTTCTATTTTACTAATGCCTCATATGTTTTAATGATGTTAGGTAACAATAAATAATGGATCTATTAGAAAGCTCTTAAAGCTCATATGTTCAATAGTGAGTTCTCTTACACTGTACCATGGTATTTTTTGTTTATGGTCTTATGAAGAAATTTACATTACTAACTTGAATTTCTGACAGGACAGTATCATCACTGTACATCTTGCTTCTATACTCTCAGTTTTATATTACTATCTAAGTATGTGCATTAGATAACTATAGAGGAAAAAGTAGAAGCCACACTGATGGCTCATGTCTTTAATCCTAGTTAATCAGAAAGATGAAATCTGAGGATTGTGGTTTGAAAACAGACCAAGAAAAAAAAGTCCATTAGATTCTGATTTGAAAGTGACCAGCAAAAGATAGAAATGGAGCTGTGGTACAAGCAATAAAATGCTAGCCTTGAGAAAACTGAAATAAAAAATAACAAATTCTGGCAAAAAGCTGTGTGTACAGTAGGAAATGCCCTGCTGTGTTAGGAGCCATTCCAGATGTGTGAGAGGCTCTGAGTTTTGTCTACAGTTGTTCGGAGACCAATATTGCCATCTTCCCGGGGGTTGGAATATTCATGTGCTCAAGGACTGCTGAGGCCTTGGACTACCCGTTGGTTTGTGTGTGTGTGTGTGTGGTGTGTGTGTGTGTGTGTGTGTGTGTGTGTGTGTGTATTTTTCCCTCATTTTTCTCTGTCCACTTGGTCAGTGCCTGTCTGCCTATTCCTAAATTCAGATGGTGCCGCTTCTCCATTGCAACCCTGCCTTTAGCCCCCTATCAGGATCTATAATGAGTCTTAAATTGTCAGAGACCTAAATATTCCACTTTTCCTTTGGAGCCCAAGTTCAGCTATCCATATCTTTGTCTACCTCCAGAGGAGGTGTGTGTGTGTGGCTTGAACTCAGAACCTAGGTGTTATCCTAGGTATCTTTAGCTTGTTTGCACAAGGTTGGTGCTGTACTACTTGAACTACGGTAGCTCCGCTTCCCATCTTTTTCATGATTCTTTGGAGATAAGAGTTTGCCCAGGCTAGCTTTGAATCTTGATTGATCCATAGGTCTCAGCCTTGAGTAGCTAGGATTATAGGCATGAGCCACTGGCATCCAACTGCATGGATATCTTTTCCTACACTCTTCTGTTTTAACAGCTGTCTACTTGCCCTGGCCTAGATCTCTGACCTCCAAATCAGCTTCCACCAGCCTCTGACTGTGAAGAACATAAAACTCAAACCTGATCCCATTCTTTTTCCTCAGGGGAGGAGGTTATGTTTCATCTGAAGCCAGGGATAGGAGGGGTAGCTGTAGATGGGTGCTCAGCTGGAGAGAGGTAGTCTGTTTTAGCCAAGAAAGGAAGTGTGGCCAGATGCTAATAGCTCATGCTCTCATACTCCTAGCTCCTCAGGAGTCTGAGATCTGAGGATTGCCATTCAGAGGCAGCCCAGCTAGAAAAGACTGTGAGACTCTCTTCTGCAAATAACCACCCCAAAAGCTGGAAGAAAAGCTGTGGCTTAAGTGGAAGTGTGCTAGCCCTGAATGAAAAATGTGAGGGACAGAGTCCAGGACCTGAGATCAAGCCCTAGAACCAAGGTGCTTATGTGTGCACACACACGCACACGCGCGCGCGCGCGCGCACACACACACACACACACACACACACAAACATACATAGGAAGGTGGTAATGATGAGCTGAGCTAGAACTGGGGGCAGTCCTGAGGCATTGTCACAGTAAACTCTACAGGCATATCAAGTGTTTTCTCCCTAAATCCTTCTTGGGCTGAGGGGTCTGGGCCATGGAAGTAAGTTCCATGGAACCAGTCCCTCCATTTGTGCACTGGGCCACAGGACCAAGGAGAGGGCACTATGGATGCTCATTTGTAGTCAGCCGACGATTGCAGACCTCCCTGTGTCCCTGAGCACTGGTGAGAAAAGCAGGCCTCTGAGGCCTGGGACTCCAGGGACAGCTACTGTTACAAGCATCAGCCAGCCGGCTGTGGATTTCTGAGCCTACAAGTCTTTCATGAGCCCAACTCAACACTTGCCCAAGGTGTGCCTGACAAATTCACACTCTTGTGATACCTGCATGAATGGGCATTACCTGGTATGAAATCTTGCAGCTTCTGCCCCGCCTGGCTCAGAACTGTGGTCTGAGACATCAATTTACTGCTCAGATCCACATTACATGCATGACAGATGCCATTCTGATTATCTCCATGCCCCAAGGCTCCACCCTTCTCTGGTACTATGTCTTGCTTTGTAGACAATGGCCTCCAAACAGGCTGCTCTCAAGCCGCGTAGGACACCTAGACACTGGGAGACCCTTAGGGGCCCACTGGAAAGTACTCTGCCTAGAGCCACAGAGGTTCTAGCAGGCCAGGGGTTGGTCATGGGGCTTGAACTCTGGGACTGGGCGTTGTCCCTAAGCTCTTCAGCTTACCACTTGAGCTAAAGAGCCACTTCCGGTTTTATGGAGGTTCCTTGGAGATCAGAGTCTCTCGGACTTTCCTGCTTGGGCTGGCTTTGAACTGTGGTCCTCACATCTCAGTCTTCTGAGGACTAGTCTTTCACCACAGTGGAGTAGGAGCTCCTGAAAGCTTTTCTTTACTTTTTCTGTGCCGTTACTGGGGCTTGAACTCAGGGTCTGGGCTCTGGTCTCTTAACATTTTCCCTCAAGGTTAGCACTTTACCACTTGAGCCACAGCTCCATTTCTGGCTTTTAGTAGTTCATTGGCAAGAAGAGTCTCACTAACTTTCCTCCACTGAGCTGGCTTCACATAAGATCTCTATCTCAGTCTCCTGAGTAGCTAAGATTTACAGGGGTTGAGCCACTGGTGGCATTGTGCTAGAAGCTTTTCTTTTCTTTTTATTGTGAAAATACTGTACAGAGGGGTTAAAATTACATGGGCAAGATAATGAGTACATTTCTTACCAAGCATTGTAGCCTCCTTCTTTGTTTCCCCTTCCCATCACTTCCCAGCCTCCCCTCGGCCCCCCACCCAACCTTCCCCCCCCCCTGCACCAACGTTGTAAAGTTCGTTTTAAACATGACAACTTATACTTCTCATTGTTGCAATGGGTCAAACAAGCGTTCTTCCCTGCGTTTGCCCTGCCTTCTATATGCAAAGGATGTCAGAGGGTCAGGAGCTGTTAAAAATAAGATTCCAGCCACAGGAAATGGATGGGGTCCCTGGTAAAAAGCCGAGCTAATCTTCCCCCTGGGCCCCATTGTGGGACCTCACCCTCTGCCCTACCTGTGACTCAGCCTTGAATGTCCTGCCATACTTGCTTGAAGCCACAGAACCTTCATTCCACCCACACCATCTGCTCTACACCTCAGGACCTTTGCCCATGCTGTACCTTATGCCTGAGGCCCTCTGCCCTGAATCCACATCTTAGAACTCCTGGGGAATTTTGGCACTGCTTATATCACCTCCTGGAGCAAGTATTTACTTCCCTTCTCCCACTTTTTTTTCATATTGAGTTGCTAGAGATGGAACTTGTGCAGGCTGACTGGCAAATGCTCTATCTTGTGTGTGTGTGTGTGTGTGTGTGTGTGTGTGTGTGTGTGTGTGCATGTGCGTGCCAGTCCTAGGGTTTGATTTCATGGCCTGGATGCTATCCTATCCCTGAGCTTTTGTGCTCAAGGCTAGCACTCTAGTACTAAAACCACAGCTCTACTTCTGGCTTTTTGTGTTTAATTGGAGAAAAGTGTCTCATATAGACTTTCCTGCTTGCAATTGGGATCCTCAGATCTCAGCCTCCTGAGTAGCTTACAGAGGTTAACCACCAACACCTACCCTCTACCCTACCTCTTACCTATAACCTCGGCCCTCCTCTGATTCCCAGAATATGTCTCATCAGGCTCACTTATTTTTTTGCCAATCTTGGGGCTTTAACTCAAGTTCTGGGCATGTTCCTGAGCTTCTTTTGCTCAAGGCTAGCCCGCTATCACTTAAGCCACAGTGCCACTTTTGGCTTTTTCTCTTTCTGTGGTACTGAGCAATCGAACCCAGGGCTTAGTGCGTGCTAGGTAAGCACTCTACCATTAAGCCACATTCGCACCCTAAGGCTCCCTTCTAATGGGAATTATGAGGGCGAGATTTATTGGCATATCCCTTTCGGCATATATATTGTTGACTATTTCATATCTTTGCCAAGATTTCGGACCAGCCTGTGACTCAGCAATGAGGAATGATAAATGAGTGATAGCCACCAGGCCCTAGAAGTCTAGGCTCACATCCTACAGAGGGATAGAGAATATGGAACCAGAAACTTTGACAACTCCTACAGTCTAGGTACTGTGATCTCCCTGGAGGCAGTGGCTGGCTGCTAGGTGTCCTGATTGGACACCTCAGCCAGAACATAAGACTTCAGTTATTAAATGGCAGAGAAGAATGCTTTGTTCGAGCTTCCAGCTCAGACTTAGTACTCTCTGAGGGCTTGTTCCAGCTTACCCAGGTTGGGGGACTGGGCATGGGCAACCTGCTGAATGCCTGTCATCCATACATCATCCATCCATACACAGAGATATAGAGTTATTGCCTCCTTTTGGGGGGGGGCAGGGGGGGCAGTTCCAGGTTTGTTCTATGAGTCTAGGTCTTGTCCCTGAGCTCCTTTTGCTCAATGGTAGCACTCTGTCCTTGAGCCACAGCCCCATTCATGTTTTTTTTTTCCCTGTGATCTCTTAAAAATAAGAGTGTCTCAGGCTTTCCTGCCACGGCTGAATTCAAATTGTCATTCTCTACATCTCAGCTTCCTGAGGAGCTAGGATTACAGGCAAGAGCCCTGGCTCCTTCGTTTCTTTTCATCTTTTTGTGCTTTTTTGTAATTTTAACAATCTGAAATCTTCAAGGTGTCATTCTAATGGTTTGCATTCAAAAGAAACTAACCAGGCTTGGAATTCGAAAGCCAGGACTGTCACCCACAAATGGAAGGAGACCCTGAAAAACTCATTCATATTCATGTGAATGCTAATGGAATGTTATAAAAGTAATAATTAAATTTGCAGTAAATTCATGATTCTATTTTATAATGCCACAGAAAAGTTATTGGATTTATATCTTCCATTCTAGCACCATAGTATAATTCCCATAATGGAAGGATACTGACTAATTTTTAATTAATGCTTTTATAAGTATTCAAACACAATACTTCATTAAATGGAGGCATAATTTAATAACTAATAATGGTTATCATAGATATAATTTAATATCCTCACATTCCCTCTCTCTGTGTATGCATATATTTCTACATATCTATCTATCTATCTATCTATCTATCTATCTATCTATCTATCTATCTATGTTTCTTTCTATATATAGATATATATATCTATATTCTATAGATATCTCTATAGATATATAGAGAGATATATAGATATATCTCTCTATATGTATCTATATATCTTCTCTATATATCTATAAATTTATAGATATATAGACACATATATAGATCTACCTATATCTATATCTATCTATCTATCTATCTATCTATCTATCTATCTATCTATATATATATATATAGAGAGAGAGAGAGAGAGAGAGAAAGAGAGAGCACGATCACTCCTGTGGCTTGATTACAGGTCATCAGAACTTTCTGGAGCTCAGTTTGCCAGAGGCTGGTGTGCTAAGACTGTGATCCCATTTATGGATTGGCCATTGTAGGCCTTGAGTTGAAATCCCAGCATCGCCAAAAATTTATTCGTGCAGTAAGAAGCCAATTTTGACACTTTTTTTCCTTCTCTTTGAATGTCCTGGGTCTCAGTATGATGTATAATCCATATGCAAATATATCCTATGTGATATGATGTAATAAAAGAACTATTATATGGGTAATAATACTAAATAAACAAGGGTAATAAAGATCATATGCAGTAAACCCATGCATGAAAATAGATCTCATATATTAGTATTACTTTTTCCATTGCTGGGCTTCATTTCAGGCCCTGGGAACTAGTCTGAATTTCTTGTCTTCAAGGACAGTGAGCTTTTCCCCTTCACCCACAGTGTCACAGAGTTATCCAGGCCCTCAGTTCAAATAAAAGGCCTGCCAGAAAAATGGTGCAAATTCCAAATCAGGGCCTTATAATAATTATTATTTTTTTGGCCAAGCACAGGGCTTGCATTCAAGTCTTGGCATCTCTGCCACAGCCCACCCTTGGATCCTAGGACCCTAGTTCAAATCTTCAGGCTGGCAAAAAAAAGAGAAGCATAAAACTGAGAAGTTCAAGAGGTGGTTTTTTACTTTTTTTTCCCTTTGTATTGTGACCATCCTGGATGTAAATGACAAGGCAAGAAAGAGTACATGACTTTGCATTGCTGATGTTTGGCAGACTATTAAAGAAGCCATAGCCAAAACTGGCAACTTAGGTCTGGAGGTCGAATCCTGGGATTGCCACTAATGAATGGCAGAGATTCTAAAAACCCATTCCCATGTACATCTATACAAATGGAATGTTATAAAAGTAACAAGTAAATTAGTAGTTAGTGTTTGATTATATTATAAAATTATTCACAACATTTATAATACAATGACTAATTTTCAATTAATACTTTATTATGTATTCAATCATGATCCTTAAAAAAGGAAGGAATAATTTAATTCCCAGTAATCAGTAGTAATATCGTATATGCAATTTCATAGTATACAGACATCTCTCTCTTGTTTCATGCATCTAGAGCTATCCATCTATCTATCTATCTATCTATCTATCTATCTATCTATCTGTCTGTCTGTCTGTCTCTCTATCTATCTATATATCTGTAGAGATATGTATCTATATCTCTGTAGAGATATAGATAGATAGATAGAGATATATCTATATCTCTGTAGAAATATAGATAGATAGATAGAGATATATCTCTATCTCTATCTCTCTCTATCAGCCACTACTATGGCTTGTTCCCAGGTCCTCAGAACTGGCTGGAAGCTCAGTGTGCCAAAGGCTTTTGTTCTACAACTGACCCTTTCATGAATTGGGCATTGTGGGCTGTGAGTTCAAATCCCAGCATGGCCAAAATTTTATATGTGGTGTCAGAAGCCAATTTTGACACATTTTTTTTCCTTGTCTGTGAAAGTTCTGGGTCTCAGTATGATGTATAATCTATATGCAAATAGATCCATGTGATAAGATGTAATAAATGAAATAGATGCTATATATGTATTATCACTAAATAAAATAAAAACAAGGGTAATAAATGTCATAAGTTTTGAACCCATGCACGTAAATAGATCTCATATATAGATATTATTGTTTTCAGTACTGGGGCTTGAAATTGGGCCCTAAAATTCTTGCTGAAATTCTTGTCTTCAACGACGGTGAGCTTACTCTCCCCCATAGTACCACAGAGTTACCCAGACCCTGAGTTCAAATCCCAGGCCTGCCAGAAAAACAGTGCAAATTCCAAGCCAGGGCCTTAATATTTTTTTTGGCCATGCCTGGGGTTTGAACTCAGCTCGTGCAACTCTGTTTCAGTTCTGATCATCCTAGGCTGCTGTGCAGCTTCTGGACCCACAGCCCATCCTGAGATCCTAGGACCTGAGTTCAAACATTGGGACCATCAAAAAAAAAAGTAGAAGTGCTAGGAAGATGGCTCAGTAAACAGTGCTTGCCTTGCATATATAAGGCCCTGGGTTAGATTCCTCAGCACCATATAAGCAGAAAAACCTGGAAGTAGTCTTATGGCTCAACTGGTAGGGTGATAGCCTTGAGCTGAAGAGTTGAGGGACAGCACCCAGACCCAGAGTTCTGGCCCCCAAACTGAAAACAAAGGAGAAGGATAAAACTGGGAAGTTCCAGAAGGCAGTTTTATATGTTTTTTTTTTCTTTGCATTGCAACCATTTTGGTTCTAAATGACAGGGCCTGGAAAGTGTACGTGACCTTGCCCTGCTGAAGTTTGGTGGGCTATCAGGGTAGCCATAGCCAAAATCAGCAACCTAGGCCTGGGTGTGAATCCCAAGACTGCCACCTATGAATGGCAGGAGATCCTAAGAAATGCATTTTGATATATATCCATACAAATGGAATGTTGCAAAGTAATAATTACATTAGTAGTGTATGATTATATTATAAAATTATACACAATAATTATAGTATATTGACTAATTTTCAATTAATACTTTATTATGTATTCAACCATAATACTTAAATAAAGGAAGGAATAATTTATTGATAATTCGTAGTAATATAGTATATATAATTAATTAATATACAGACATACCTGTCTTGTTTTATACATACATATATATATGTACTTATATATGTATGTGTATATATATGTGTGTGTGTGTGTGTGTGTGTGTGTGTAACAATCTACATATCTATTTCTACACTTGACATTCCTGGGGCTCTGTGATAGAGTGCTCGCCTAGTATGTATGAAGCCCTGGGATCCATTCCACAATATCACATGCACAGAATTAACAGCAAGTAGTGCTGTCATTCAAGAAGTGGAGCACTGCTGTTGAGCATGAAAGCTTAAGGATTGTGTTTAGGCCCTTACTCAGGCCCCAGGACTGGCACCAAAAACAAGTTAGAATATTCTGACTGCAAGTATAGAAGGCCAGGATTTCAAATACCTCATCACAGAGCAAGCTGCGAGTCTGAAGCCGATGGATGCCACCTAACATGACTTAGCCAGAGGTCAACAGCTGCAACCCAGCACCATGGAACCAGATGATGCTGGCTCACCCCTTGCTGCTTGGGGGATGATATCAGACACTGGTGGGTTGAAAACTCAGCCCTGACAGGAAGTCTGCGAGACTCTGAGCTGTGCCTCAAAATGGTAGAGCTCTAGCCTTGAGGAAAAGTACCTCCAAACTATGAGTGAAATCCCCGAGGCTGATGATACTCCCCACAAAAAAAACACCCCTCTAAACCGTAAGATGTTAACTTGTGTGGTTTGTGATGTGTATGTGAAAGAGTGGTGATACTGATGAAAGCACCTTAAATCTAAAGACAGTTTATACTATACAGCTATGTGATGAAACCTTCCTGGGGTGCTCGGTCCTGAGTCTTTCACGGGGTGCTGGATCATTCATGGGGTACTGTGTGCTGAGTCATTCACAGGGTGCTATGTGCTGAGTCCTTCACGAGTTGTATTCTTTCATCTGGTCCTTATAAGAGCTACACAAGTAAGATGATTTTTGCAAATGAATAAGTTGAGGCTCAGATATGTCCCCAAGGCAGGGCCAAATTTATGTATATATTTAGCTCTAGTGACGTCTCCTGCAGACAATTGTTTTGGTTTAATTTTCACCATCATGAACCTTGAACTCACAGCCTAGGTGCTGAATTTCTTCTTGGGCTTATGGCTAAAGTTCTACCATGCTGAGCCAAGGACCTCCTTGCAGCAAAGTGTCAGGGCTTAGGTGTCTTTAGCTGAGGTCTATCATCCTGTCTGCTCAGGAAGCTGAAGATCTTGGTTCAAAGCAATTTCAGATCATGGTCCAAAGCCAGCCTGGGCAGGAAATTCCTTGAGATGGTTATCTCCTAAAACCACCAGAAAGCCTGAAGGGGCCCTGTAGCTCAAGTGCTAGAGCGCTAGATTTGAGCTGAAGAGATGAGAGATAGCACCCAGGCCCAAACTTCAACTCCTCCAACTTACAAGAAAAGAAAGAAAGAAACCTGAAGTGGAGTGCTGGGAATTTTTCCTAGGGGTAGACTGCTTTGCATGTGTGAAACCCTGGGTTTGAATCCTCAGTACCACATCCATAGAAATGTTCCACATCCCTGAAATGGCACTGTGGCTCAAGTGGTAGAGTGCTGTCCTTGTACAGGAGAAACTCAGATACAGTGGTTAGGTCCTGAGTTCAAGCACCAGGACTGGTATATGCACACACACACACACACACACACACACACACACATACACACACACACACACACACACACACGGAGGCATCGTTGCCAATAATGAATCATTTCATTAGGTATAGCTCCCTAATTGTCTACCAGGAGCACTCTTGAATTAATGGTAGCAGTTTGTTTCAACATTGAAACATAGTCTTATAAAGACAGGATGAGTGCAGGGGACTTGGCCTGCCCCGGGATGTGGCACAAATGAAGTTTTCCTGTCAAAACAGAGCACTGGGGAGAGAGAGAGCTTTGGGTAAAAAGAGGCCTTTTTCTCCTGACCTTCAGAGCCTGCCCACACTCATTCTCAGTAATTGGCCTGGATGAATTGTTTGTTACACAGCTGTACAGGAGTGAGGCCTTTTGTCTGCCTGTTCCAACAATGAAGCAGAGTTCCTCCAGCAGCCTTGGGTATGGAGAACCCCTCAGGCTACTCTGGGAACATTGAGGGTAACCCCGGAATATGCACTGTTTAGAAAGCACTGTCTGTGCTATGAAACCATTCTATTCAAAGCAAATTTCCTAGCTGGGTGCCTTTCTTCATAGAACCTCTGGATGTTCACTGATACAAATGCATGCATACATACTCAGACACATGGAGTTAATGGCTTTTTTGTAGCAGGTTCTGAGGCTTGAACTGTTAGCCTAGACATTTTCCCTGAGCTCCTTTTACTCAATGAACCATTTTATTGTGTCTTAAACCATGATTATGATAGCCTGGGATGCAGCTTCTATACCCACATATGATCCAGGGAACCTAGGACCCGAGTTCAACTCCCAGCACTGGCAAAAGTACATCAAACCAACAAAAATGGAGGAGGAAAAACCCAGGAAGTTTCACACAACAGTTTTACATTTGTTTCCTCAGCACTGTTACCCTCCTTGGTCTCAATGACTAGTCTTTTAATTGTATGTGACCTTGCATGACAAAAGCTGGAGGGGTATCAGTAAAGCCTGAGTCCAACCCAGATATGTAGGCCCTGAGTTCGATCCTGGGACTGCACCTACACACTGCCGAAGATCTAGGAAACTTGTTCCTATGTATTGGAACACTAATAAAATGTTTGAAATGTACTAATTGAATTACTAATTAGTTAGTCATTCTAGTATAAGATTGTATGTAATAAATATAGGTCATTGATTAATTCTTCATTAACTGTTCTACCGTGATTAATTAATAGAGGCATAATTTTAGACCGAATAATTGGTAGTAAAAGAATATATTAAAAATAAGATATAGACATCACTCTTTATATAGGGTTATACACTAGAATCTACATAAATGTATATCTGTCTGTATATATTTATGGATGTATATACATATGTAAATACACACAAAAATGCACACACAAACTGCAATCTAAACATCTATCTGTTTATATATTGGCCATTCCTAGGGCTTGATCTCAGGTCCTCAATTTTGCCTGCCAACTTCACTTGCATCAGACTACTCTGCTAACATTTAACCATTCATGAAGTGAATTCATGAGTTCAAGTCACAGAACTGCCAAAAAGTTAATCCTGGTGGACAAAATAATTGTCCCACTTGTTTTCCTTATCAGTGAAAGTCCTAGGTCTCAGGAATGATCTAGAATACATAGGGAAATTTTTGTCTTATGTAATAGGATGCAAAAAATGGTATATATAATCATGCTCACTAAAATACATAAAAAAATTAATAAAACACAAAATAAAATGAATACACTAACCTTAATATGCAGTAAATATGTGTATGTAAATGTAAACCATCTGTTAAAAATGTATATGTATATTATTCTTTTAAGTGCTAGGAATTGAATTCAGGCCCTAGGAACAGGCCTGGATTTCTTGTCTTCCAGCACGGTGAACTTCCCCATCCCCCACAGTGCTGCAGATTTACCCAGACCCTGAGTTCAATTCCCAGGCCTGGCAGAATAAAGGGCATGAATTTCAAGCCAAGGAGGGTCATAATATTTTAACTATTTTTAATGTATGAATATATGTACCTATTTATTTATTTTTATTTTGTCAAGCACAGAGCTTGAACTCAGGTCGTGGCAATTCTGCCTCAGCTTTGATCATTCTAGGTTCGGGTGCAGCCACTGGACCCACAGCCGAACTTGGGTTTCTGGGCCCCAGAGGCTGACAGGAAAAAAATAATAATGCGACACAGGAAAAAAAAAAGGCAACTTGCAGATGGTTGCCAGTTTTACATTTGTTTGCTTTGCAAGATGACCATCCTGTGTGTGACTGACACATTTGAAAAATGTCGGTAACCTGGGTTCACTGAAGGCTGGTGGGCTACCAGGAAAGCCATAGGCCAACACGGCAACATAGGCCCTGTGTTGGAAGCCCCTTCTTGTCCTCTACCAATGGAGGGAGATCTTAAGAGTCTCATTCCTATTCATAGGAATACCGATGGAAGATTATGAATGGCAAGGTGGAATTGGTTGTTTCTGGATACTACTATACAATTAGACAGAGTGATTTTAGGAGGCCAATGGATATTAATGAGTTTTTTTAAACATTCAAAGAATATTATTACATGGACGCAATAGTTTCCAGACAGTGGATGATTTAATTAATAATTCATTAAGTATGAAAAGAATAATATTAATTATATGGAAGTATACTAAATATCCAAGAATTGGTAGAAATGTGGTCAATATAACTGAAGAATGTATAGACATCTCTGGCACTCTATAAAGATCTATATTTTATTTTGTAATACTATCTGCTTGTCAATCTGTTCTTATTTTGTCCATCCGTGGGGCTCGATCTCAGGTGCTGGAAATGACTGTCAGCTAAATATGCTCCAGGCTGGCATGCTGACACTCAGCCTTGTAGGCTGTGAGTTCAGATTCCAGCACTGACAAAAATTGAATCGTGTAGTAAGAAGTCCATGGTGACTCATGTTTTCCTTTTCTGTGAAAGTCCTGCATGTCAGGTGTGAAGTTCCATACATAGGCAAATCTATATCCTATGTAATAAATATTTCATGTGTAATAACCATCAATAAAATAAACGGTAAATAAATGAATAAAGCAAAAATAAAATGAATAACTATACTAAGTGCGATATGGGGGTCAGCATCTGGGGCTCTATCTCAGGGCCTAGGAAAGGCCTGGCAGCTGAATTGGCTATAGGTTGCTATGCTGACCATCACTCATTCATGAATTGAACCTTCTAGGCCCTGAGTTTAGATCCCAGCACTGCCAAAAATGTAATTGTGGAGTTTAGAAGCTGAGTGTGACACACATTTTCTTTTTCTTTGAAAGTGCTCAGTGTTAGGTAGAATGTATAATTCAGATGCAAATCTATATGCTATGTAATAGGATGTCATAAATGGAAAAAATGACATAGGGGGAAGAATTGTCACTACAATTCTAATGACAGCTTGTTGAATAGAGCTATGTGCTGAGTCCTTCATAGGGTGCTCTGTGCTGAGTCCTTCATTGGGTGCTGGGCGCTGAGTCTTTCACAGAATGCTGTGTGCTGAGTCATGCAAAGAGTGCCATGTACTGTGTCCTTCACAGGGTGCATTCTTTCATCAGGTCCTTGTAAGAGTTCTACAACTGAGATGATTATGCAGACAAGAATATTAACTCTCAGATATGTCCCCATGGCAGGAAAAAAATTATATATTTCTGAAGAGTAATGAGTTGTCTCCTGCAGACAATTGTTTTGTTTTGTTTTTTCTCAGTCATGAACCTCGAACTAGGGGCCTGGGTGCTGCCCCTTACCTCTTGGCTCATGGTTAGCACTCCACCACGTGGAACCAAGGATCCCCTTGCAGCAGAGTTCACAGCCTAGGGGTCTATAGCTGAGGTTGTCATCCCGCCTTCTCAGGAAGCTGAGATTTGAGGATCTGGGTTCCAAACTATCCCAGGCACAAAAGGTACCATGAGCCTATTTTCTCCAATTGACCACTAAGAAACCTGAAGTTGAAGTTGGGTGTTTGTTGCTCATGCCTGTCATACTAACTACTCAGGAGGATAAGATACAAGGATCATGGTTAAAAGCTAGCCTGAGCTAGAAAGTCCTTGAGACACTTAGCTCTGATGGACCACCAGAAAAACTGAAATGGCGTTTTGGCTCAAGTGGTAGAGCACAAGACTTGAGCTAAAGAGCTCAGGGACAGCACCCAGGCCCAGATGTCAACTCCTACAATAACAACAACAAAAAGACAGAAACAAACTAACAAACCTGAAGTAAAGGGCTGAGAATGTGCCTTAGGAGTAAAGTGTTTTTCATATATGTAACCCTGGGTTTGATTTCTCAGGACATCACTAAAAAAAAAGCCTGAAGTAGCTCTGGCTCAAGTGGGAGAGGGCTATCCTTGTACAAGAGAAACTAGTTATAGTGCTCAGGTACAGTGCTCAGGTCCTCACGTCAACCTCAAGGAATGGTGTATGAGTCTGCGTGCATGTGCACGCACACACACACAAACACACACACACACACACACACACACACACACACAGACTAGAATTGATGCTGTTACACAAAATGGTAAAACAACGGGCTTCTGTACTGAGCTCATGGTCAGCACCCCAGGCTTGTTTTCAAATCCAATACCTAGCCACCCAGGGCTCAACTAGGAGAGATCAAAGGTTTCAAAACCTGATGAGATTCACCAGCCCTTGATGACAGGAAGCTTTGATATCAGATTTGTGCTTGGATTTCCCAGGCTTCCAGAATGCTAGAGAGGAATCATAGGACCATCATCGCCGTCAATGAAACATTTCATGAGGTTCAGTGCCCTAGTTTTCTGCAAGAAGGACTCCGGAATGTTATTGAACACTGTATCTGAACACCAGAATATAGTCTCACAAAGGCAGGATAAGTGCACAGGACTTGGCCTGCCATAGGAGGTGGCACAAATGAAGGCTCCCTGTCAGTGCTCTCCCTGAGCATTGGGGAGAGAGATAGTTTGGGGTACAAAGAGACCGTTTTCTCCTGACCTTCAGAGCCTGCCCAAAATCATCCTCACTATCTGACCCAGATGGAGTTGTTTGTTACACAGCTGTACAGGAGTGAGGGCTTTTGTCTGCCTGTCCATTCAATGAGAAAGACTTCTTCCAGCAGGCCTGGGATGCAGAGAAACCCTCAGTCTACCCTAGGAACAGTGATGGAAGCCCTGGATTGTACACTGTCATGAAAGCAGTCTCTGTTACGAGATCATTTTATTGAATACAAATTTCCTAGCTTGGTGCCATTCATCATAACTACTCTGGAGCTTCACCTATAGGAATACATCCATACATACCCAAAGACATGGAGGTACATGCTCTTTTTGAGTGGTCAGGTCCTGGGGTTGAGCTATGATCCTAAGCATTGTCTCTGAGCTCCTTTTGCTCAAGGGTAGTGCATTAACCTTTCTGTGATCTCTTAGAAATAGTAGTGTCATGGACTTTCCTATGCTGACTGGATTCAAACTCAGGTTCTCTACATCTCAGACTCCTGAGGAGCTGGTTTTAAAGTGAGAAGCCACTGGTACATTCTTTCTTTTCTTCTTCACTTTTTAATCTGGAAAATCTGACTTCTTAACAGGGTCATTCCAATGGTTTGAATTTATAGGTTAACTACCCAATATTCACCATAGGTGCTTTCTCTAGGAAGGATTTTCTCTCTTCATCTTCTCATCTGGTCACAGGTTTGTAGCCAAACGTGACAAATGAGTGTCACAGGATTTGGGAGCAAATGTCCACAGGACATGCCAGTACTGTCAATTAGCATTGAGCTGCTGTGAATTTTCCTACTCAGGATGAGAGGACTGAAAGCTAGAGCAATCCCCATAGTGTCTGCATTGCTCCTTTTGCCTATAAAATGATCTAATGATTATGAGTGTTGTGTGTCTCCAACCTTAAGTATCTAGAACACACTAGAAGCATCTTCTTGTATCTCTTTTTCTCTAGTGCCTCTTGAAATTTAGATTAAGGGTTTGTGTGGAGGGGCTCCTCGGTGAATCCCTGAGGAAAGCCACTTGAAGACTCTTTGGGAGATTGCCGTTCAAAGTCAGCCTGAGCAGGAAGTCTGTCTGACTCTTATCTCTTAAAACACCAGAAAACTAGAAGTGAAGCAGTGGCCCAGAGGATAGAGCTCTAGCTTTGAGAGAGAAAGCTGAGCAGGAGACAGAGGCTAGACCAGGCAGGAAATCCTGGGAGGCAGTTATGTCCAATTAATGAACAGATGGCTGGAAGTGGATCTGTGGTGGTGGTAAAGCCTCAGCCTTGGGAAAAACAGCTGAGGAATGCAGTGGGCCCTGTGTTCAAGTCCTGGGATAGGCACAAAATCTTTTCAAAAAGAGAAGGCCAAGTTTATGTATCAGTGTCCTACCTAGTTATGTGTGTATATTACTTCCCTGAGTGCAAACAGACCATATGCAATTCTTCTCCTTTTATTTACTGGTTTATTTTTCAGATATGCTCCTTGCGCATACTGCATCATTGCCTTCATTTCAGGCCGATAGCTTTTCTCTTCCAGGGTTCCAAGCCTGTGTCCTTATATGAAGCACACTGAAGCTCTCAGCAGCCTTTATTTACATTTTATTATGGGGTCAATGCAAGAATAGTCACAAATCAGGCAGGGGAAGAGAAGGTCAGGTTTCATAGAAGTAACCAGTATTCAGAAAATTAAACTTGGGGATGTAAAATGGCAGCATACTTATGTAAAAACTACCATTAAGGAAAAGATGAGTGGGCTGGGAATGTGGATTAGTGAAAGAGTGCTTGCCTAGCCTGCAAGAAGCCCTGGGTATGATTCCTTGGTAGCACACACACACACACACACACACACACAAAGCCAGAATTGGTGCTGTGGCTCAAGTTGTAGAGTGCTAAAGAGAGTGTCCTGGCCTTGAGTTCCACCCATGAACTGGCAAAGAGATACCTAGGTAGGTGGGTGGGTAGATAGATAGATACATACATACATACGTACGTACCTACGTACGTACGTACGTACATACATACATACATTGATACATAGATACATAGATAGATACATAGATAAGAGATAGATAGGAGATGATAGATGAATCCGGGAAAGAAGGGAACAATTCCCAGTCATGAGGCCTTCTGCAGCATGCCAGGGCACCAGCATTGCCTTCACAAAACTACAGGGCAGGAAGACTGTCTGTTTCCCACTTCTCAGGCAGCAAAGGGCCCCAGAGTCAAAAGGGCAGAGCTCGGTTCTAACTCAGAGGCATGGAAACAGAAAAGAAAGGGCCCTGCCTCTCCCTGGATTGGGGATTTGCATTAATGATGTGGAGAATGAAAGAAGGAGAAAGGACTGGCAGAGGTAGAAGAAGAGCCTTCAAATCTGACAGATGGAGAGTGAAAAACACACTCACGAAGTCCAGAGAGCAGTGTTTTTCTACTCTATTACTATGTCCCCCACTAAACTGGCTCTCTATTGTTAACCTAAAGATAGCCTGAGGCTCCCTTCACCTGCGGGAGGAAGGTTAATTAGTCATTGTTTGAAGAGGCTAAGAAAAGCTTGACTATAGTGTAACTCTAACAAATGTTTCAGGTTTCCCCCCATTGGTGGCTGTGCCTGGAATGATTGAAGTGGTTTTGCAGCTCACTTCCCTGTTGAATGTGTACATTCTGCCTCCTAATCCTGTAGGCCTGGTCTATGCATCTAGCCTGGCTTTTGAAATTGTTTTCTGCCTTAATTACAGTGTTACACTGGAGTTCTTCCTGCTAACATGGCTAGGGCTTGGATCCTGAGAACTTCATTTGAACCCATGATGGGTCAATAATGTTTCTTGATTCCATAGCTCAAGAACTCTAAGAACATTTAGAGTCTAAGTACCATGGGAAACACAGGAAGCTCTAGAACATCTGACCTTTCAGAAATGGAAGTCTGAGTGTCATAGACTTTTCTGCCCTGGCTGGCTTCACCCTGTGATCCTGAAACCTCATCCTCCTAAACTAGGGCAACGGGCCTGAGCTACTGGTGCTCTGCTAGGTTCAGAATTGTAATAACATTGACAATACAAATCAACTGCTTATCACAAAAGGCTTTGGGAGCATATTAAACCTTTCAATATTGGACCTTTCAGAACCATGTAGGACACAAAGTTACAATGCTAGAGTCTGAGAGGCAGGGAATATGGATGTCCTACACTTGAACCTTGAGCTCTGACTCCTATTCTGGTGTAAATCAGTGTTGATTTCCCAAGGAATGTTCTCTTAATTAACAAATAGGAAAAGTACTTTGATTAATCCTCACTTTTTTCCAATTGTTTGTCTCTAACTCAAGTCTGGGCACTGTCCCTGAGCCCATAAGCTCATGGCGAACACTCTAACACTTGAGCCGCAGCACCACACGGGGTCTTTTCGTGCTTCACTGGAGATAAGAGTCTAACAGGCTTTCCTTGCCTAGACTTTGAACTCAGCTTCCTGAGAATCAGCTTCCTGAGAATCTAAGTTTCCAGGTGTGAGCACTGGCATCTGGCCTATTGTTTTTGACAGTCCTGGGGCTTGATCTTAGAGCCTGGGTACTGTCTATGAACTTCTTTTTCTCAAGGATAGCCACTTGAGCCACTCCACAGCTTCTGGCTTTTTTTGAGTATGTAGCACTGAGGTTTCAATCCCTGGCATTCATGCATGCTGAGCGAGCTCTTTACCACTAAGCCACATTTCTATCTCCACCCTTACAATTTTATCCCTCACTTTCGTATCCTCAAGAAAAGGCTTCTGACCATAAATCATCTAAATAAATCCCAATAGGAAGAT
Organism: Dipodomys spectabilis; assembly: GCF_019054845.1. Lineage (NCBI taxonomy): Eukaryota > Metazoa > Chordata > Mammalia > Rodentia > Heteromyidae > Dipodomys > Dipodomys spectabilis. Next base: position 124,371 of record NW_024871251.1, on the reverse strand, counting down.
AAACATACTTGGGCGAGACTCTAAACATGTGAATACTGTGACAAATGCTTCCATTTAATTATGTATTGTTTCAACACTTAATAAAATAGTAATGAAAAATGAGTCAATGTCCCAAATTATTGTGTATAATTTTATAATAGATGTGCAAAATGTAATAAATATTGTGTTTATAATAAATACAATAATCAATAAATGAGTAAAACAAAAATAAAATACAAAATCAATAATAAAAATGGTAATATGAAATTAACATACATATGTAATTATATATAATACATTACACATGCATAGAAATACTTTTTCCATTGCAGAACCTTCATTCAGTTCCTGGGAATTCTAGCATGAGTTTCTTTTCCTCAAGGACAATGAGCTTCGCCTTCACCCATGGGGCAAAAGAGTTACCTGGACGGTGTGCTCAAATCATAGCAATGGCAGAAATACTTGCCCCAGTTCCAATTTTTTTAATGGAAGTATCTATGTTTATTCAGTTCCCTACTGAACATTAAAAAAAGACAGTGCAGAATTTTTTACAGCTATTCACACAACCTTCCTTTACCTCCAAAGTGCTTGTCGGAGAACTATATTGTTTCTGTGTTTTGTACTTTTTTATTGTAAAAATGTTGTACATTGGGGATACAGTTACAAGAGCAAGGTAATGAGTATATTTCCTATTGAACATTGTTGATTCCTCCTTTGTTTTCAGCCTACCATTCCTTCCCTCCCATCTCCACAACTATTTTCCCCTAAGTCAGTGACTTAGTTTTTCATTTTTGTTTGGCATGGGATTTGAACTCAAGTAGTGGCAACTCTTCCCTGACATTACTACAGATTTACTAGGATCCTGAGTTCAAATCCCACACTAGGAAAGAAAACTAGTAGAAATTCCAAACCAGGAAGCTTTATTTTTTTTAATTTAGTTACTTACTTAATTAATTAATTAATTTGTTTATTTATTCTTTTTGGGGGGCAACCATGGGGCTTGACCTCAGGTCGTGGAAACTCTGCCTCAGCTTGGATCTCCCTAGGCTGGAGTGCAGTCTCCAGACACAGAGCCGATCGTGAGATCTTATGCCCAGAGGGCTTTCAGGAAGAAAAAAAAAGCTGTAAAGCACAAAAAGTGGCGAGCTGCAGAGGGCTGGGTTTTTTCAATTGTTCTCTTTGCACAATGACCATCCTGGGTCTGAATGACAAGGCTGCAAAGTGGACCTGACCTGCCATTGCTGATGGCTGGTGGGCTATCAGTGTCAACATAGGCCCTGGGTTCAAATCCCAGTCCTGACACCAATGGCAGGAGATCACAAGAGACTCATTCCTATAAATAGGAGTGCTGATTGAAAGAGAAGTTCATGCATTTGTCTAATCTAAAATTGGATGCAATAATCCTAGAATGCTGATTGATCTTAATTAATAGTTTATTAAGCATGAAAAGAATAATATTCCTTCCGTGGTGGTATAATAAATACCTAGGAGTTGGTAGGAATGTAGTAGGTGTCATTCAATCATAGATAGAGGGCTGGCACTCTTTACCAATATGTATTTATTTGTATACCACCGTCTGCCTATTCATGTATCGCTGTTTTGGCCAAACATGGGAGTCAATCTCAGTGCCTGGAAACCACCTGACAGCTTCATTGGCTAGAGGCTGCCACGCTCAAACTCACTCATTTATGAATTGGGCATGCTAGGCCCTGAGTTCAGATCCTTGCACTGCCAGGCATGATGGAGAACACATCTAAAATCTAGATGCTATGTGATAGGATGTAAACAATATAATGAATGGTATAGGTGTCATCAGAGTCAATAAAATAAATGGTAAATAAATGAATAGAACAAGAAATAAAATGAATAACCACAACAAACACAGTATGGACTGAACATCTGTATAGAAGTATAAATCCTATATTTAAAATGTATATAAGGAGAATCTTTTCCAGGCCTGAGGCTTGAATTCAGTCCTACTATGAGGAGGGAATGTCGGAAGATCCTGAGATACTGGTGTCTGGTCCTAGAAAGGGTCATGGAATGCTATCGATCCCATCGTTGACTGAGTAGTTATTGCATTATGTGAGTAGGAAATTATAGGTATGGGGTATAGATTATTTGTAAAGAAGAGTTGATGAAGCATGACAATAATCATCACAGTCATGAAATGGAGCCATCAGGAAAGATCCAAGAATCAGTAGTCACTCGGTAGATTGGATTCCATCACAGGTCACCATCTCTACTACTCTATACAAATATGTACTTATTTGTATTCTACCCTCAGCTTATGAACGGATGACTATTGTGCCCCCCACTCTTCCCCCGTGGGGGGGGCTCAATCTTAGGTCCTGGGAATGGCCTAGCTCCTTCGTGGCTCACAGGCTGGTTTGCTCATGTGGAACCATTTACCAATTGGACCTGATAGAATCTGAGTTCTGATCCCACCCCTGCCAAAAGATTCATCTTCATGTCAAAGTCAATTATTGCACCTGTTTTCCTTTCCTGTGCAAGTCCTGGGTCTCAGCTATGATGGAGAATGCGTGGGCCACCCTGTGGCCATGGGAATAAGTTGTTATCCATGTCAGTCCAGTTATACCTGTCATCATATACTCAAGAAAATACACAATACATACATGAATAGCATACAAAATAAAGAGAATAACTACACTTGATGCACGATGCAGTCGACTCACGGATGTGGATACATATCCCATGTTTAAATGATGCATTGAGGAATATTTTGGCCTCCCTGGGGCTCAATCTCAGTTACTGGGAACGGCCCAGCTCCTTAGCGGCTCACAGTCTGGTGTGATCACGTGAATCCATTGGGCATTTGGGCCTCCTAGGCTCTGAGTTCGATTCCCAGCACTGCCAAAAATTCACCCTGATGTGAGAAGCCAGTTGTTGCACCTGTTTTCCTATGCTGTGCAAGTTCTCGGTCTCACCTAGGATGGAAAATATATAGACAACTCTATGCTCATGGGAATAGGTTGTCATCCAGGTCACCAGCGTTATATCTGTCATTCTATACTCAAGAAAATACACAATACAGCCATGAATAAGACACAAAATAAAGAGAGTGACTACATCGAGCCCAAGATGATGCCCACCCATATTTGGAAATATAGATCTTCTGTTTAATTATGAATTTATGGCTATATTGGCTCCCACCAGGACTCCATCTCAGGTCCCAGGAATGGCCTATCTCCTTAGTGGCTCACAGGCTGCTGTGCTCACCAGGACCCATTCACCAATTGGGCCTGCTAGGCCTTGAGTTCGAATTCCTGCACTGCCAAAAGATTCATTCTGATGTGAGAAACCCAAGGTTGCACATTTTTTCCTGTCCTGTGAATGTCCTGGGTCTCATCAAGGATGGAGAATGCTATATCAGCAACTCTATAGATATGGGTACAAGTTGTCATCCATGTCAGTACAGTTATATCTGTCACCATACTCAATAAAATACAAAATAACATCCATGAATAAGACACAAAATAAAAAGAATAACTACACTGAATGCAAGATGCATACCACACCTGTAGGTAAAGACAGGTACTATGCTTAAAAAAGGTGAGCTTGCTATTTTGTCTAGTGCTGGGGTGTTAAATCAGGCCCTGGACCAGGCCTGACATTCTCGTCTTCAAGGATGGTGAGCTTCCCCTTCCTACACAATGCAACAGAGCTACCCAGACCTGAGTTCACATCCCAGCACTGACAAAAGATTCATCCTTATGTCAGAAGCCAGTTGTTGCACATGTTTTCCTCTCCCATGAAAGTCCTAGGTCTCAAGTAGGATGGAGAATGCATAGGCAACCCTATAACCATGGGAATGGGTCATCATCCATGTCAGCACATTTAGTATGCTGATATTGTGTCACCATACTTAGTAAAATACACAATATCTCCATGAATTATAGACAAAAAAGGAGAATTGCACTGAATACAAGATGCTGTACACACATGTATGTCAATAAAGATTCTATGTTTAAATTATGAATTTATGACTACAGTGGACCATTGTGGGGATCAATGTCAGATCCTGGGAATGGCCTACCTCTTTAGTTGCTCACAGGTTGGTATGTTCACCTTGACTTATTGGCCAATTGATTCTGCTAGGCCCTGAAATCAGACCCCAGTACTACCAACACGTGGATCATGGAGTAAGAAGCTGAGTGTGAAACTTGTTTTCCTTTTCTCTGAGAATCCTTGGTGTCAGGCCTGATGGAAAACATTTCTACAAATCTAGATGCTCTGTGATAGGATGTCATCAATGTAATAAACTGCATGGGTTTCATCATAGTAAAATCAACGGTAACTAAATGAATAAAACAAAAATACAAGGAACAACCACACCAAACATGTATGGACTGAACATCTATAGGTAAGTATAAATCCTATCTTTACAATGTTTATGAATAGTATGTTTTTTAGAGCTGGGGCTTGAATTCAGGACTAGTGAACAGGTCTCACTTTCTCATCTTCAAGTACAGTGATCTTCTCCTTCATCCACATTTCTGCAGATTTACCCAGATCCTGAGTTCAAATCTAAAGTCTGGAAGAATAAACAGTATGAATTGGCAGCCAGGGAGCTAATTTTTTTTTAATTTTACTTTTCTCAGTACGGCGCTTGAACTCAAGTCATCGTAACTCTGCCTCAGCTTCTATCACCCTATACTGGGGTGCAGCCACTGGACTCATAGCTGATACTGGGATTCTAACCCCCAGGCCTTTCAGGGAAAACAATGCACAGAAAAAATATGGTCTTTTTAAGTTTTCTTACTTTGCATGGTCACCCTCCTGGGGTACTTCATCTTGCATTGCTGAAGCCTGGCAGACTAACAGGGAAGCCATAAGCCCACGTGGCAACATAAGCCCTGATTTCGAATCCTTGTCCTGACACCAACCAATGACAGGAGATATTAAGAAACTGGTTCCCATCCATAGGAATAACAATGGAATGTTATCAATATCACGGTTGAATGAGTTGATCATGAATGATGCTCCTATAAAATTAGACTGCATCATTTCAGGAGGCTGATTCATTTTATTTATTATTTATGAAGCATTAAAAGAATATTATTACTTACAGGAGCACAATAATTTCATGGCACTGATTGATTTCATTAATAGTTTAAAGATGAAAACAATAACATTATTTACATGGAGGCATAATAAATACCCAGGAATTGCTAGGAATGTAGTCTATATAACTGAATAATGTATAGACATCTCTGGCACTCTATAAAGATATATATTTATTAACATACTACCATCTGCATGTCAATCTATTCTCATTTTGTTAACACCTGGGACACGATCTCAGGTCCTGGGAACTGCCTGTTCACTCAATTTGCCCCAGGATATCGTGTTGACACTCACCCATTCATGAATTTGGCCTTGTAGGCCATGAGTTCAGATGCCAGCACTCCCAAACAGTGAATCGTGAAGTAAGAAGCTGATGGTGACCCATGTTTTCCTTTTCTCTGAATGTCCTGGGTGTCAGGTATGAAGTGGAATACATATGCAGAATTATATCCTATGTAATCAATGTAATCAATGTTCTATGTGCCATAATAGTCAATAAAATAAATGGTCAATACATGAATAAAACAAAAAATAAAATAACTACACTGAACACAATATGGAGTCAACATATGTATACAAATATAAATCATATATATTAATTGTACATGAATAGGATGTTTTCTAATGGTGGTGATTGATTTCAGGCCTAAGGAACAGACTTGAATTTCTTGACTTCAAGGAGGCAAGCTTCCCCTTCTCACACAGTGCAACAGAGTTACCCAGACCATGAGTTCCAATCCCAGTCATGGCAAAAATAATGACACCTTTATACAGTCTGAGGCCCAATTCTTAGGTATTTCATTATACCTCCAGTTTATGAATGTAATTATTTAAATACTTCACAAAGTATAACTAAAATCGATCAGTGTCTTGTAATATAATTGTGCATAATTTTATCCTGGAATCATTCAATAACTGCGCATTAAATCATGACATATATCACATTCCATTGGTAATCATATGGATAGGAACAAGTTTCTTAGGATCTCCTGCCATTCGAACTGTGAGCTCTAGGTCCCACCACTTCAACCCAAGGATAGGGAACTCACGGGTCTGTCCAAGAACATCAGAAAGACCAATTATTAGGCAGGCACCAGTGGCTCTCTGCAATCCTCTTTGATACTTACAAGGCTGTGTTGTGAAGATCATGGTCAAAGTCACCCTAGGCAGGAAAGTCCTTGGGAACCCTGTCCAACATCAGTGTCAACAAAGCCAGAAGCCCTGTGGCTCCACTGTGGAGGGTGAGCCTTGAGCCAAAACAGCTCACAGACTGTGCCCAGATCCTGAGTTCAAAGTCCAGGAGTGGCAACAAACAGACATACACAACTATCAGTGCAGCCATACAGCTAAAGCAGGTCACCCTCTTGTCCCCAATTGAATTGGACAGAGTTCCATCAGAAAGGGCTGGGGGACCTGCTATCATCTTGACTCTGCCCCTGATGCTGGCATCACAGGATTCCAGCCACACCTCCATTCTTTCATGTTTCTTTCTGACCAATGAGATACAAGAATGGTGGCCACGCCCATATTCCATGCTGCCCAGTAGCACCTAGATTCCCTCTGTTAGTTTATACCACTATCAGCAGTTGAGGAATGTAGAGGTGGCTGAATGGTGAGCAAGAGACTCGATGTGACTTTGGAGTATAGTAGGAAATTGATGCACCAGCCCACTCCCTGGCCTCCTCCTTACCTTCCGGAGGTGGTGCCAGTTTCAATCCTCAGACAATGGTGCGCTGCCAGCTGACCTAAGGCCCCTACCAGGTCTCTGCCTCTGGTCCTCTGCTCTGGGCCCATATGTCCATAAGACTGCCACCATGGCTGCTTGCCCCACCTGGAGCAGACACCAACAGCTTCTTCCAGCAGCATAGGTGAGTGACTGCCCCAGCACCACTCCTACGCATGTCAGACACCCCTCTGGGGTACCATGACCCCCTGCTTGTTTCTCCTCCCTGGCTCTGAGAAGCCACCTTTCTGTTTTGGGCATTTCTAAAATAGAGACTCAATATATGCTCAGGCTGGGCTGGATTGAGGTCCTCCTATCTGTGACAGGTATGCTCCACCAGACCTGTCCTCTGTAATTGGAATGGTAGACATGTAGTGATATGCTCAGTCATAGGTTTTGATGGATTATACCAAACTCTTAGTCCACAGCAGCCGATTCTTGACCACTGGTGAAGCTCTGGGTAAGGCCTCAACCATCGGACCTCAGTCTCCTCACAGGAGAGTTGTGAGGAAACAATGGATTTATACAGAGGGATCTCTGTAGCACGGCTAAGCACAGAGGGAGCAGCCTTCAGGTATGGTTCTTAGCAATTCTGTGAGCATATGACCTGGAAAGGACTCACGTGGGGCCAGTTATTAATCGTGCAACAGGTGGGAATTATGAAACAAAACATGGCTATCTTTCATCATTTCCCTATCCCCATAAGGAAGGGGATCCTTCATTCTGTTGAGTTTTGCAGCTAGGGAAAACGAGGCACAGACAAGCCAGGTGACCTACTTATGACCTCAAGTTCACAGGAAGCTCAGCCTGAGGTCTCTACCATGCTTCCTAGGACAATGGGTGCTATTCAGTCCACTTCTTGTGGTGGGAAGTCCACATATTGTTAGTCGTGGGGTTTGCACTCTAGGCCATGGGCGCCATCCCCAAGCTTCTCAGCTCAAGGCTAGTGCTCTACCACTTGAGCCAACAGAGCCTATTCCGGATTTCTGGTAGTTCTTTGGAGATAAGAGTCTCAGAGACGTTCCTGCCTGGGCTGGTATGAACCATGATCCTTATATCTCAGCTTCCTGTGTAGTTAGGATTAGAGTTCTGAGCCACTGGCACCAGACTTACGTGTAATTCTGACTTTCTTTCTCTCTCTCTCTCACAGGAACTGGTTGAATGGGTGCTGGAGGAGGTGGCAAAGCATCCCCATGTGGCTGGAACCCAAGTTGGCTCTCTCATTCTGGAGCTGGTCTGGTCTGTGGGTCAGGAGCTGTCTCGCCTTGAGGAAAAAAAAAAAAAGGTCAGGAATAATTCCGTATCCCTGAGTTTAAGCCTCTGGTCTGGCAAAAATAAAATTGGTTAGTAAATGCAAAATAAAGAACCCATACTTGGAATATAGAATTGTTCCTTCCATTCTGACACCTGACAATAGTCCCTAATTCATAGGCTTTACTTATATTAGGATACTGTGTTGAATAAAAAGTTTTGTTCATTTGGTCACAGAAATTAATGCCAAGAATGTGCTTAGATGTCACGTGAAGATTAATTCTCGAAATTCAAAGATTCCGGGATTTTGTGTGGTGACTGCTAATCACAAAGAGAAGGGTAGTCTAAGTGATATTTGGAAATGTTTTTGGTCAATCATGACACCAAAACGGCAGAGTTGTGACAGAAGAGAAGGAATAAATGATAGTAACTAAGGTATAACAGAAACTTTTCTAGAGGACCATTTTTGGTTATTGAAGAACTAGTTATCAACTAGGCTTATTCCTCATTGCCTTTAGCATTCTAAATTTCTTAGGCTAGTTCTTAATTTCTGTGTGCTACATGTATCTCCTTCTATGCTATTTTTTCATACCTGATCTCCTTTGCTTTCTAAAAATCTCAGTCTTTTTGTATTTCTCTATGAAAATTTCCTGATACTAAATACACCTATGTAGAACACATGGGCAGCAAAGATGGTGCTGGGAGAGAGAGTGGGCAGAGCACAGTTGACCTTCCGATCAGTGCCTAACCAGCCAGTGAAGGCTTAGGTGCATGATAGGGTGTGACCTTGACAGTGATTGGTTCCTCTTCCTCCCTTGCCATGCCACCTGCCTTTTTTGACTTTAAAAAGGGCTGCTCTCTGTTTATAAACGAGTGTTCTACCTGCTGTATTTGGCTTCCCGCTGTGTCTGATTGTCTCCTGGGCTGAGGGAGGCTGGGGAACAGGTGAGCGCCCCACTTACCTTTCCTCGGACCAGTCCGTCTTTCGTGGGACAGACGAAGACCCAACATCTGGCGCCCAATGTGGGGCACGAAAGGAAAAGATACCAGCTGAGGCTAAGCGGTCCCTCGGGGTAAGTGAAACCCTAAATATGGATAATGCTATATCACAGAAAAAGGAGGAGGAGGCAACATTAGGCCTAGAAGTAGTACAGGAGGACTTGGGAAGTGAGAAGGAAAAGGAATGTGTCAAATCCGATCGAGAACACACTGAAACATGCACAGTGGAAGTCAAAATGAGTAAAAGTTACCCCCTCTGACCCAGCTGATACTGATGGTCCTAGGCCCCCTCCCCATTCCCCCAAATGGAGGGGAGGTATGGCGCCCTACAAGACCTGCAAGAGGGACTTGCAAGACCCAGACCCCTACCAACCTTCCATGGAGGGGCCGAGGGTTGGGAAAGTAACCTACTGGGAGACCTCCTCTGGAAAGGCAGGGCCACTCAAGAGCCCAGACTCTAGGCCACAGGATTCGCTTCCCCAAGTTTATCTGGTCAATCTGGCACCATGAGCTAACAGGCCCTTGGAATGGTATCCATGGGAAGCTAAGGATCTTAAAGAGCGCCGCAAGGCGGTGGCAGAGGATGGCCCAAACTCTCCTTGGCCCAGATCCTATTACAGGACATTGCTTATCACCCATGTGTCCCTAAGGACGGGATGGATGTGGCCAAAGTCGTTCTAACTAGTTCTCAGTTTATTAAATGGTGTGCTTTCTTTAAGGAGGAATGCAGAGTGGGAGCAGAGAGTAACTGGCCGGCTCAACCCACAATACCTATTACTTATGTCATGTTAGCAGGGACGGGGGAAGCCTACTCCACCGGCATCCAACAGGCCGAAATACCTGGCCTGTACCATGACCAGGTGAGGCAGGCAGGACTTGCCGCATGGTACAAACTGGATTGATGGGCCTACTGAGTCCCCCATGGCAGGAGTGAGACAAAAACTGGGTGAGCCTCTACTTGATTTAATAGACCGAGTCCAACAGAGCATTCACTGCAAGCTATGGGCAGGGAACCTCCGAGATCAGTTTGTAAAGCTGCTGGTCTGGGAAGGGATGAATGCACACCACCACATGGCCTGCACAGGATTGAGAGAGAGTTCCCTGAGCAGATGGGTGGTGGCCTCACAGGATGGGGGAATGCAACAGCACCAGTCCCAATCACTAGCTTTAGCTTTACAGGCTCAGACATCTGCAATGACTGAAGCTATTACTCAGGTGCTGGCAGCCCAGGGCCAAGGAACCCCAAGAGCATAGGGGAGAGGGACTTGTTTTAAATGTGGGCAGGAGGGGCACTTTAAGAGGGATTGTTTACAACAATCCCCTGCCAACTGGCCCATGGGCAAACCGCCCTCAATACCCTGCCCTAGGGGCAGGGAGGGATACAAGTTTGATTTAGATGGGAAGCCTTTAAATTTGGGGAGGGGCATCCTCTAGCCCTGTTAACTCAAGGAGTAACCCCCTCTGCTATGAGGCCCAGGCAGCCTCGTGGCAGGGCAGCCCAGGCCGATTGGACCGTCCCCCTGGTGGATGGACTCCACCCTAAAATGAGTATTCTCATATGCGGAAAGAGGTTTCACAGCTTAATTGACACTGGAGCAGACCGAACCATACTCAGGGAGGAGGAAGTGCCCTTGGATTGGAAGCTTGCACCTGGGCCCCAGACATTGGGGGTAGGGTGCAACTCCCAGTCCAAAGAAATGGTTGCCCTTATGACATCGACTAGCCGAGATGGAGAACAGGGAAAGATACACCCTTTAGTGGCAAAGAACCTCACTGCCAATTTACTAGGGCAAGACATGCTAAGACAAATGGATGCTGTGATCACTACAGACCATCGAGCATCCTATGATGATATCCTGGATGGGGAAGAAGCACAAAGGCTTAAACAGGATCTAGAAGGAGTTAAGGAAAGGGATTTTTTAAACTTTCATAATTACAGAGAAGAACATATGGGACCCGCTCAGGTGCACCACCAATCCTAAAGGCCACTGCCCGCCGAGTACCTCCCATTAGGTGGAAGCCGGGAAGCCCAATCTGGGTGGAGCAGCGGCCATTGACCAAACCTAAACTTGAAGCCTTCCACCTTCTGGTGGAGGAACAAATAAACCTAGGGCATATTTGCCCTTCCATAAGTCCTTGGAGCACACCCATATTTGTTATTCAAAAAGCCTCCGGGCTTGGCGTATGCTCCAAGACCTACCTAAGGTAAATGAAAGGATGGAGCTAGTAGGAACACCCCTAAGAGGCATGCCCTGGACTCCTGCTATACCTTCAGAATATACCTTGGTTGTGATTGATATTAAAGATTTTTTTTTCTATCCCTCTGCATCCAGATGACTGTGAGAAGTTTGCATTCTCTATACCTTCTCTTAATTTTTTCCAGCCTGATCGGAGGTTGGAATGGACAGTGCTGCCACAGGGAATGGCCAATAGCCCGGCCTTCTGCCCACAATACTTGGCCACAATTTTAGGGCCTGTGCTGGGTTCAGATACCTCCCTTGCCTATGCCTAAATGGATGATATAATTCTGGGGCACCGAGACCCGAGCTGCCTAGAGGGCCTTCTGGCCCAGGTTCTTGCCATATTAAAAAAAGGGGTTTTTACCATAGCCCTTAATCAAATTCAAAAGGTAGCTCCTTTTAAGGTGCTTGGGACCCACTTTACCTTGAATCAGGCCAGCCCCCTTAAGCCTTTGCTGGATATTCCAGCCTTTCTGACCTTAACCCAACTTCAGAGTCTTTTAGGGGAAATCAATTGGCTGTTGCCATGGGTTTCTGTCCCTAAAGATAGTCTTGTGCCCTTATTTGCCCTGTTAAAAGACAGGACGCCACAAGAAGTTATTACAATTACAGACAGCCATAGGGCAATATTTTTGCAGTTCCAAAAAGCCCTGGATAAATTTTCTCTAAAGAGGTATTCTATTAGTGAGACCATTTTTCCCTTTGGTTGTTTGCAGGTGTCACGTTAATTTCTGCAGTTTTATCTCAAAGTGGGGAGCCATTAGAGTGGGTTCATATTCCCCTGGGAGGCACACCTCGAGTGTACTCTCAAGCAGACCAACTTGCAGATGATATTGTGAAGGGAAGGACGCAAGCCCAAAGACATTATGGCCTTGACCCTCACTCCATTGTTTTTCCTTTTCAGATGGCATATGTTGAGTGGCTCACTCGAGCCAATGCTCGTCTTGCTCTCTCCTTAGAGGGGTTTCTAGGCCAAATTGACTGCCATTATGGGCCATCCAAATGGACTGTCATTTTATGGCGACTTCCCCTCAAAATGCCATCTCTATTTCCTTCTACGCCTATTCCTGGCACCCTCCATGTTTTTACTGATGGAGGTAAGGTAGGCTTTACATATGCAGCCTTTGAGGAGCAACAAAAGACTCCGAGCCAACAAAGATTTCAACCTTGTCAAGGGTCAGCACAATATAAAGAAATGCTGGTCATAATTATGGCCCTTCAGGACATTCAAAAACCATTTAATTTGTATTCTGATAGCCTATAAAACAAAAAAGGGGGAGTTAGCCCCCATATACATTTACAGAGAGCTTTGTTTACCATTAACATTTTAAATTTTTCAAAAGAGGCAACTAAATCCAGATTTCAGAAGCACTGGGGACAACTAAACCCGAAGCCCCAAGTGAAAGTCAGGTGGAAGGACCCCCTGACACAACAATGGAGAGGACCTGACCCCCCAGTTACTATGGGCAGGGGATTTGGATGCGTTTATCCCATAGGGGAGACAGCCCCCATTTGGATCCCTGCCAGGAACCTTACATTTTTACCCATATCCTCTATACAAGAGGATGCCTAAGAATAAGCTAACCAATAAGGAAAGGAAAACGGCCATGGCCGAGGCTTGTGTTTTAAAGTGAAAAGCCAGAAAGACAATTAGTAACCATCCCCAAGGGCAACCAGCCCTTGAGAAGCTCTTGTGTTCTCTAACAATTGCAGATGGCGATACTCCAGCTGTTGGCTATCCTGACTCTCCCAATCCTGGGAACGGCCCTAGGGAATCTGCATCAACCTCAACAGGTGACCTGGGCAGTGACCAACGCTGGCAATGCAGAAATCGTCAATAGCACCACAAAAGAAGCTGTCCCTTTGACCTGGTGGCCTGACCTTCATTTTGATCACCACCTTATGGACTTTAATATTTTTGTAGGAGTTAATTATTTTAATGTCACCTGTTTTAATTGTTCTTTTACTAATTGCTTATATAGTGGCATTGAATCCATACTTATTGTTAAACAACCACCTTTTGTTATGCTTCCAGTTTAGATCTTGTCCAACCCCACAGGCAAATAGCTGGATTAAAAAATCCCCACCTCTGGACTCTGAAGTGGCAAAGACTGCTATCCCATCCTTCACTAGTGTTAAAGGGCTAGTAGTGACATTTCCTGGCTTAGTAATGCTTTTGCTGATGGTTTTTTCTATGCCTTCCTTGCATTATATGTGCACTACAAAACTCTCATGAGCTTAGCCAGCCAGTTATCAAGCTCCAAATGAATGAATTTCCACCCCCCAAGAGGAATCGCAACCAGAGACGGGTAAGAGGGTGTGTCAGTCTGAGCAACCTAAGATAGGGCCTTCAGCTTCTCTCTGAAGAAGTTCCCGATGACGGGTAATGCAGACAAGGCGATCCACCCAACCTAAGACAGGTGGGTTCACTTCTTTAAACAAAGACGTGGGGGAGATGATGTTGTGAGCCATTGGGAGCTGACAGTAAAGCTCAAAGGTCATCTTGACCCCTGTGCTAGCTTAAAGGCATGCACAAAGAACTGGCTTACTTAAGAGACACCAGGTGCCCAGGAATTAATTGAACTGCTTCGGACATTTCTAACTGTGGTGGGACTAATGTTTATTACTGTGCTAGGTGGGGATGTGAGGTAACTGGGACGGGCTCTTGGATCATGCACAAGGACCCTCCCTATCCTTGTCTGTCGATTCTCGACCCCCAGACTTGCCTGGAACCCCCTGTGTAGCCAATGCTATCCCTACCAATGTAATCCTGTTAAAACAACCTTTACAGAGGAGGGAAAAGCATAACTAACTGGGAGTTGGGTCTGCCATTAAAACAAAAAAAAGGGGGAATCTGTAGAGCACATGGGCAGCAAAGATGGCACTGGGAGAGAGTAGAGTGGGCAGAGCCCAATTGACCTTCCGATCAGGGCCTAACCAGCCAGTGTAGGCTTAGGTGCATGATAGGGTGTGACCTTGACAGTGATTGGTTCCTCTTCCTCCCTTGCCATGCCACCCGCCCTTTTTGGCTTTAAAAAGGGCAGCTCTCTGTTAATAAATGAGATTTCTACCTGCTGGATTTGGCTCCCTGCTGTGTCTGATTGTCTCCTGGGCTGAGGGAGGCTGGGGAACAGGTGAGCACCACACTTACCTTTCCTCCACCCTGTCCATCTTTCGTGGGATGGACGAAGACCCAACACACCTATACAAATGGCAGAGGATGCTAATGTAAGGGTCCCATAGGTTGAGTCATTAATGTAACAAAATGGCAAAAAGAGGATATATTTATTGCTAATTCAAATTTTCTGAAAAGCTGCAATGTCATCATTTGGTTCAAATTTTCATTCTTTGGCTACATAGTGTCATTCAGTGCACATAAATGCAAATATGAGCCAGGTCCTGGTGGTTCATGCCTGTAATCATGACTACTCAGGAAGTTGGGATCTGAGGATTGTGGTTCACAGCCAGCCTGGTCAGGACAGTCCAAGAGATCCTTATCTTTAATTAACCTCCAGAAACCTGGAAGTGGTGCTTTAGCTAAAGTGGTAGATCACTCAACTTGAGCTGAAGAGCATAGGGATAGCACCCAGGATCAGAGTTCAAGCCCCACAACCAACAAAAAAAGTGAAATATGACTTTAAATTTTCCCCAAAGGAACAACAAGATCTTCCCAAGCAGAAAAAAATAATTCTAAAATGATTCAGTACACCTACTTCTGCTGAGTTACTTAAGTTATAGCTTTTTTTTTCTGGACATAGTCTTTTTTTAAAAATTGTCAAATATTAGGTTTATAATAAACTTCATCTAATATTTCTTGTTTCAAAAGAGAAATCTATACAGTTGATGTCACTTAGCTGTCTTAATATCTTAGTTCAATGCCAACCCAGGCAGGAGAGTCTGTCAACCTCTTATCTCTAATTAAACACCAAAAAACCAGAAGTGGAATTTTGGCTCAAGGAGTAGTGTACTAGCTTTGGGGGCAGGTGTGCAGGAAAGACAATTGTTCAGGGACAGGCTCCAGCCTCTGGGTCAAGCCCCAGAACTAGCACAAACCAAACGAACAAACAAAGAAAAAAATCCCAGATATTTCTTTGAGACCCTCCTTAAAGGTGCACTAATCTGAGAAGAGGCTACTTTTACTTATCATACTCACTGGATCCTGCTTTCTTGGAATCTTTATTGCTCTGGAGAACTCAGGACCAGACTAAAGGAATTGATCAATGGCTCCTGCAACAAGAGAATCATCTCAGGGGTGAAACATCCATCCATAAGACACTTTAAAACCTCCATGTCTTTGTTTCTTTGCTGTAGAACCCTTTTAAAACAATGTTATTTCCTTTTGTTCTATGCTGGACTTCACATGGCACATTATTTCTTTTTGTAATCCTCTCAACTAGAATTTTACAGAAAAGTTTTATATGAGTAGAGAACACAGTCAAAAAAGTCAGGGACAGAGTTTCCTTCAATCCTTGGGATTCTTTTCTTGTACAGTAAAAAGGAAAGCACAAGTTAACATGAACTTTGTCATTCCTCTATGTTCATTTCCTTTCCTGGGATCAGTTTCCACATCCAGTAGCAGTTACCTCCAGTAACAATAGATGGTGCTGCCTGAGTTATGATGAATGTTCTGGCTTCACTGAAATAACACAAGAACACCTTTGGACCTGAGGTAACACGTCTTTCAGAGATAACTTAGTAAAGAGAAAATATGAAATTTATGTTGCATATAAATACATTATCCATGAGTACACTGAGTTCAAACTTTGTAAGTTCTCTGTAAATTAAGGCAAATTTTAAATGGGAAGAAGGTTCTCAGATCATTCTTTTTTTGAGTGTATGTGTTGCGCATTATTTCCCAAGTGTACATGCATTAACAGTAAGGGAAACAATAGCAATAATAGGAGATAAAGAAGTTCTGTGTTTAAGTATAAGGGGTCAGTATACTATAAAAGACTCTACAAATAAGACAACATTGAAACAATAAAGCCAAGTCCAGTAAAATATGGGAGTGATATAGAGAAAACATTACTCCCAGGTGGCACACGAATTATGAGGGCACTCCCTTTCTAAATCATGCTTGCTAATAAATCAACTTTGTAGAAAGAAGAATGGAAGTATAATTCTGCTTCCAATGCAAGTCAGATATAAGAGCATGGACTTAACTGGAAAAAAACGTCCATCTCGAGAGAGCAGGGATTATACTAGCAATGAACTGGTGGCTAAGATGACATTTCTTTTTCTATCCTTTACTTATATATTTTTTTGTTGGTGGTCATCTTGGCAATTGAACTCTGGGCCTGGGCACTGTCCCTCTGCTATTCCACTCCAGGCTTATGCTCTACCACTTGAGCCACAGTGCTGCTTCCAGTTTTCTTCAGTTAATTGGAGAAAAGAGTCTCGGGGACTTTTCTACCTGGGCTGGCTTTGAACCCCAGTCCTCAGATCTCACCACCACCCAGCTTAGGATCACATTACTAACAGTGTACACTCAGCATATGTAATGTGTATGTTCATCTATCTTTATATGGATTCTTGAGTTAAAAATCTGGGCTGCAGTATAGACTTTACACTTATAAAAATGTTTGTAGTTTAAAAGTTGATTCTACGGGATAAATAAAACCTAAGAATGGAAAGGAGTCTGGGAAGTTCAGTTTACATCCAGCCTGGGCAGACCAGTCTTTGAGACACTATCTATAATTAACCAGCCAAAAGCTGGATTGGACAAATGGCTTAGGTGATGGAATATGAGTCATGAGCAAGAATGATGAATAAGAGCTTGAGGCTTTTGCATACATACATATTAAAATACACATACACAGAGAGGCACTTATATGTGCACACACAAATACACAAATGAAGCAACTCTCAGAATATGTAGAAAAGTTAGAAAACAATAGAAAATATGTCCTGAGTAAGACTAGAATCAAGTGATAATTTTTAAAATTAGAAAGTCTTCAAGTGAACTTTCTTCAAAAAAGTTTGAGAATATTATCTATGTTGGGACCAGAAATAGTAAGAGAGTCAAGTAATCCTTATAAAGGGGATCAGATTCATGGAGGAATGAATCAGAGACCCCGCAGGTGCATTTGAAAATGTTCGTATCCTGTGTCAAAGGTTAGAACATCTTTGAAAATAGTACATGAACAGTCTGAGAAGTCTAGTGGATAGTATCACTGGAGAAGTTCAGAATTGCTAGTCTGTATCTAGATTAAATAAACCAAGAAACTATGCCAAGGCAGTGTGTTACAAGGCTAGAATTCTAGCACTCAGACTAAGACAGGAGATTAGAGAGTGGAATTACATAGTGATAGCTTCCTTGGACCAGGTAATATAATTTTGTCTTAATAAAACAAACCAAACAAGAAAGGAGTGCACAGTTGGAAGTTTGGGCTAATTTTGTCACTATGATTTGAGAAGTCAAGTTTCCTATTGCAATGCAACTCATATATAATCCTCAGTTGTGTTTTAAATGCTCTCTTCATTACAAATGGCTCATTATTTCCATGCAAAATTCCCATCCAAAGTTATCATAATTCTGTTGGATTCCAAAGAATTAATGAAGGATTACAAAAGCTTAAGCCCAGAGAAAAAGCAAAGTTTGACTAATGTAGGACTTTGTAGATCTTGCTAAATTAGAATTTAGATTTAAATTAAATGTTTTTAATTTCATATTCTATAGGAAACTACAAAATTCTTTTTAATAGAGGGTTTAATTGACAAATTCACAAATGATTCTTGCATTCTATTTGCGTAGAATATTCTTTCAAGTGAGTTGTAATTAGAACTTAGTTAACAGATAATTCTAACAGTTCATGTATGAAATGATAATGTGAATAATATAGACAGAGTTGCCAACAAATAGATTATATAAATTTATAAATTTAGAAAGACAGCAATTTTTGAGGCTGTGATATAACATGCTATAAAGAGAATAATTTTGTGACATCTTCTTTCTTCTACCTGCATGTAACACAGGAAGCAATTTCCTTAATTAGGTACCTTTGTGTACAATGAAAAAAAATGCTTAGGTTTGGGGTTTGTTTTAGTTTTTGTTTTATTGGTTTGTCCTACGGCTTGAACTCTGGGCCTGGACACTGTCTCTGAGCATGTTTATGCTCAAGGCTCCTGCCCTCCCACTTCAATTTCAGTGCCACTTATGTCTGGCTTTTTCTGAGAAGTTTATTGGACATAAGAATCTAGGGAACATTCCTGACTGGGTGGGCTTTGAACTGTACTCTTCCGATCTTAACATCCTGAATATCTATGATAGTTAAAAAAGAATAAATATAAATAATATTTGGAAGTATTTTGATCTCAAGAATACCACTGGTGGAAAAATGATACAGCCCAGTTTATTGTGGTGTTCTTTCCAGAACACGGAGGGCAACACATTAGCAGAGGTGTAGTATTTTTTCACAATAGAGATAAGGTATTCATGATGTGAATTAAGGGAATTTTAAGGTGCACACTACATGTTGGAAACTGTTGGGCTAGGATGACTTTATGGCATAAATCTTGGGATTGTTGATCATAGAAATAATAGCTTAATCTGATAAACAATTGCTTACTCTTGAAGAATTAATTATTAAGATGCTTCATTGTTTTATCCTCTACCACAATGTAGCTATTTTTCTGTTGACTTCTCAATCTGTAACATCCCATTGGAAACTGCATTTATTGCAGAATTTCATAACATGCAAACAGATATGGAAAGTTCAGAATTTGAAAATGAGTAGTTATCAGTCATAGGAATTTTGAAGAACACATATATTCTCTCCTCTTAGCAATGCATTTTCTTTCAAAATTTATGGGTTTCTATAGAATTACAATGTTTTTGGTTTTGGTATGAGAAAGTAATAAACTTATTCTTTTTTCAAAATAATGGCAAGTATATTGTGAAAATATTGTCTAGTTAGATTCAAGTTGATGGTCCTCTGATTAAAAAGGGGTAATTAATTCAAATTAGATGCCAAATAGTGTTGATTTTTAAAAAGTTACTACACAAAGAATAATATGTACTATACCAATACAGTGAAATTATATTTTATGCAGCTTATTTTTTAAATTTAATTTTATTGTCAAAGTGATGTACAGTGGGGTTGCAGTAATTGTAAGGTAGTGAATACACAACTTTTCAAAATAGTTACCCCTCTCTCATTTTTCTCACAGTTTTCCTTCCCACCCAAACCCCTCAAAAGTTGTAATGTACATTTTCAACATATTGTCTTGTCTCGCCATTTTGTTGTTCATCTTCCCTTCCCTAATTAAGGTAAAGGTATACACAATACACAGGGTATCAAAATCAAATACAGCAGGGGATAAACCATAAGGGAAAACCCCAAAGAAAATAGAAATCACATAGTATATTAAAAACAGCAACTGCAAATAATATCTGTTTCCATATCTTGGAGTTCATTTTGCTCAGCATCAGCTTATATGATCATATATATGCATTACAAAACCACTGGAAAATAATATTTTCACCGACACTTTATCATGACAACAATATGTTAAGTGTTTTTGATGGTAAAGGTGGAATTAGGATTGGTGAATTCGCAATTCTGATAAAGGAATTTCAAAAAAGTTTAAAAATTGTGATAGGTAAATTTTAACTGTTCAAACTTTTTAACAACTTAGCTTATTAAGAAAATTTAAAATTGCCTGGGAAAATAGGCTTTCATGCAAAGAAATCCATGGAGACTAAGCTGAGAGGGAGCAATGTGGGTGAAGATGGCTCATTTTCACAGTAAACAAACAAACCTCACAAACCTTGCTATAAATCCTGTAGGTTCCCATGAGAAATGTCCTTACCCAGAAAACATATTCTCACTGTGAAACAATGTTGTACTGGAATTTAAATTCAAATTTCTTTTTAAAAAGGCATCAAAATTTATGAATTGACCTTTAATTACCAAACAGTAATTCTCTGAAAAAAAATAATTTGGGTCAAAATATTTAGGGAGAAAGTGCCCTCCACAATGAAAGCAGGTATTGGGTATACACTTTTCTGATTAAAATACTTTCCACAATGTCTTTGCATGTGAAGCACTGAAACAAAGAAAAAAAATCTGATTGGATATCTTAAACCAAGGATTTCTCATTTCTAAGTAGCTCACAAAATATAATATCCTTATTAACATGACATAGTGAAGACTTCTCTTATTACATAAGCCAAAAAGTTTTGGGATCAGAAAATAATTGAGCAAATAAGAAAACACATTCTTAGAAGCTCTGGCTAAGCGTATTAATTTCAGCAGTAGAGGGATTCCAAAACTGTTTGAAATAGATTGTGTTAATATTTTTGCTACCTAAAGTGATTTTACAGAGCCTATTTGGCTCACTACAATACAGAACAGATTGAGTGAAGACATGAAAATAAATTCCACATCCAAATAAAAAAGTTTAAAAAGAGAAACCAAGATGATGTAGCAGTGGGGGATGCCTTATAGTCCTTCAGCTTCACTAGACTTGAAGCCAAGAAGCTGTGATTAATTGGAAATCAGGCAAGAGCTAAGAGGAGAACATACAAGTAGGACAAAGAATTATTGTCCGTTGTAAGAGACACTGTCACAAGGTATGGATGATTTAACTCTATTCTTCTCCATACATCTTGTTGAGCAAATGCAAGACCAAGAGAAAAATAATCTATTGAAATAATTTTTTTTTTCTTGTCGGTCATGGGGCTTGAACTCTGGGCCTGGGCACTGTCCCTCAGCTCTTCAGCTCAAGGCGAGTGCTCTACCACTTGAGCTACAGTGCCACTTCCGTCTATTGAAATAATTTTACAAAAAATATCTTCACTGTTCCTCATATGGTATCTAAGGGGAGTCTTTTTTTATTGTGAAAAAACTGTACAGAGGGGTTACAATTACATGGGCAAGATAATGAGTACATTTCTTATCAAGCATTGTAGCCTCCTCCTTTGTTTCCCCTTCCCATCCCTTCCCAGACTCCCCCCTCACCCAAGCCTCCCCCCACCCCCCCCATCCCCCCACCAAAGTTGTAAAATTCATTTTCGACATGTCAACTTGTACTTCTCATTGTTACAAAGGCCCAACTTGTATCTTTATTTAAACGACTTGTTTTTCCCTTCCCCTCCACAAATTATACCGACATCAAATACAGTGAAAGCAGGGGTTATACTGTGGGGGAGGGACATACAAAACAACAAAGAAATAATCTTATAAATGCATTGGAAACAAATGCATGAAATAAAAAAATTTAAATACATATCTTAGGGTTCATTTTCCTATCACCTTATCTGACCTTTTCTGCTTGACTCATACATATACTAACTATTGCAAATAAGGGAAACCATGGGACCTATGTTTCTTTGGGCTTGGCTTACTTCACTTCACATAATTTTTTCCAAGTCTAAGGAGAGTCTTAAGAGAGAAGATAAAAGTGGAGTGTTCTTCGGTTTCCTCGAAGCATCTTGTTAGCAAAATATATCTTTGAGGTTAGAAGTTATTGAATCAAAAAGTGGTGGAGTCCTTATTTTTGTGGGCACTTTAAACACAAGAAGACTTTCACGGTAAAAGAAAAAGTATAGCTAAATATTTGTGATCACAGCTCCTTAGACTGTTTTTTCAGAGACAAAGTTTTACATTAGAGTTTGTCCTCATTAATATAGATGTTGGGTTTTCATGGCAACCAAATGAAAGGGTAAAGTTTAATGCACTCTCTTGGACAAGATAACAGCATGATAGAAAAAAATGGTAAATAAAATTTAGTGAATTAGTTTGACTAATTACTTTGCCAGAACAAAAAGGAAAAATATAATTCAAAATCACTTGACTTAAAAGAATGATGAAAGAGTAGTGAAGAGAGATGAGAGAAAATATAGAGGAGTGTTCTGTCTCCAGTATTGCAATGGGTTCTTGATCTTGTTTCTTCCAATCTATCTTCACAAGCTATCAAGTGTGGCTTAGGACTGGAGTATCCAGTGCAGAGAAAGAGAACTCAGCGAAGAAAATATTTGCAGCAGATGCAGGTGATTTATAACCTTAGACAATCTATTTAAATCTGTTCAAAATTCTCTGCTACCCCAAACTTCCCTCTTTGAACAGTTTTGTTTGCTTTTCCCAAGACTACCCTTCATTAAATATTTAAAATTTTGAGAGGTCATATTTATTCTATCTAGAGGTTGCTGTTTGCTTGTGATTTTTGTGTGTTTTTGTTTTTTGTTATGTTTTTAACTGAATTTCAAAATGTTGTGCAAGTGTATTACAATAAATATGTCTATCTAATTTTCCAATGCTCCTGGGTCAGAGTGACTCCTTCTATCATTCTCAACCAACCCCTTCTCCAAGATTTATTTCAGATTTACCACTTCTTTTGTCACATGTGTACATTGAGTATTCTAGGTGTACTTGCCCCTTGTTCCATTTTTCATTCATTCTGTGTTTTTACTATTATTCCTTTCTGGTTTCAACTTCCTGATAGTCATTCTGTTAAACTATCTGTTAATACTTTGAAAGGTTTATATACATTCCATGGAGTATCAATCCTGCATATACTTGAACGTATGTCAGCTTATATTTCCATATTTCATTCATCTGCAATAACAATTTGCAAGACTGGAGATGTGATAATATTCTCATTCATTTGGAAGATTAATCTTTAGTCAACAAGAAAGTTTAAAAATGCCTCAGAATATATGCCTAGCTACCAGTTTTTTTTTTTAATTTTATTTTATTTTATTTGAGAACATACTGTACAGAGGGGTTACAATTACATGGGCAGGATAATGCATACATTTCTTACCAAGCATTGCAGCCTCCTCCTTTGTTTACCCTTCACCTCCCTTCCCAGCCTCCCCCCTCCCCCCCCACCCAATCATACCCTCCCTCCCCCCCCCCCAACGACATTGTAAAGCTGGTTTTGACATGACATTTTGTACTTCTCATTGTTGCAACAGGTCCACCTGAATCCTTAAACGACTTGTTTGTCCCCGTCTCCTCCACATGTTATACTGACATCAAATATAGTGAAAGCGGGGGTTACACTGTGGGGGAGGGACACACAAAGCAACAAAGAAATAATCTTATAAATACATTAGAAACACATGCATGAAAGAAACAGAAACATTAAAATACATATTTGAGGGTTCGTTTTCCTAACATCACATTCTCTGACTTTTTCTGCTTGACTCATACCTATACTAGATATTGCAAATAAGGGAAACCATGGGACCTATGTTTCTTTGGGCCTGGCTTACTTCACTTAATATTATTTTTTCCAAGCCTTTCCATTTCCTAACAAATGGAGAAATGTCATTCTTTCTGATGGAGGCATAGAATTCCATTGTGTATATATACCACATCTTCTTGATCCATTCATCTACTGAGGGGCATCTGGGTTGGTTCCATATCTTAGCTATGGTAAATAATGCTGCAATAAACATAGTTGTGCTGGTAGCTTTAGTGTGGCCTTGTTTGTGATCATTTGGGTAAATGCCCAAAAGTGGGATTGCTGGGTCATTGGGGAGCTCTATGTGGAGTCTTTTGAGGAACCTCCATACTGCTTTCCAAAGTGGTTGAACAAGTTTCCATTCCCACCAACAATGAAGTAAGGTTCCTTTCTGTCCACATCCCCTCCAGCATCTGTTGTTGTTAGAGTTCTTGATTTTTGCTGTTCTAACTGGAGTGAGGTGATATCTCAATGTTGTTTTGATTTGCATTTCTTTTATGGCTAGGGATGTTGAACATTTCTTCATGTGTCTATTGGCCATCCTTCTTTCTTCTTCAGAGAAGTTTCTCTTTAAGTCTTTCGCCCACTTACTTATTGGGCAGTTGTTTCTTTGAGGATTTGTTGTTGGGTGGTTTAATTTTTGAGTTCCAAGTATATTTTAGATATGAGACCCTTGTCCGTTGTATGGCTAGTAAAGATCTTCTCCCAGTCCGTGGGCTTTCTATTGATCTTGCTAGCTATGTCATTTGCCCTGCAGAAGCTCTGCAATCTTATACAATCCCATTTGTCCAACCTTTCTTTGATTTGTTGTGTTTCCGGGTCTCTATTTAGAAAATTTCGGCCTGAGCAAAGGAGACCCAGGGTTTCTCCTATTCCATCCTGTAATGTTTTCAGAGTGTCTGCTTTGAGTTCAAGGTCTTTGATCCATTTGGAGTTGATTCTGGTGCAGGGTGATATATAAGGATCTAGCTTTAGTTTTCTACATGTAGTTAACCAGTTTTGCCAGCACCATTTACTGAAGAGGCTGTCTGTCTTCCATTCTATTGTTTTAGCTCCCTTATCGAAGATTAGATGGCTATAGGTCTGTAGGTTCATTTCTGGGTTTTCAATTCTATTCCATTGGTCCTGAGGTCTGTTCTGATGCCAATACCAAGCTGTTTTGATTACTATGGCTTTATAGTAGAGTTTGAAATTTGGTATTGATATTCCTCCAGCAGTGTTCTTTCCGTTGAGGAGCGTTTTTGCTATTCGGGGTCTTTTATTGTTCCATATGAATTTTTGGATTGCCTCTTCTATTTCCTTGAAGAATGAGGGTGGAATTTTGATAGGTATTGCGTTGAATTTGTAGATAGCCTTGGGAAATATTGCCATTTTCACGATGTTAATCTTTCCAATCCAGGAGCATGGGAGGTTTTGCCATTTTTTAAGTTCTGTGTTGATTTCCTTTTTCAAGATTTTAAAGTTTTCATCATAGAGGTCCTTCACTTCTTTAGTTAAGTTAATTCCTAGGTATTTTATTTTTTGTGGGGCTATTACAAATGGAGTTGCTTTCCTAATTTCAGCCACACTTTTCGCATTGTTGGCATACAGAAAAGCCATTGATTTTTGAGGGTTTATTTTATAACCTGCTACTTTGCCAAAGTTTTGAATCAGCTTGAGTAATTTGGGAGTGGAGTCTATGGGATTCTTTAAATACAAGATCATGTCATCTGCAAAGAGGGAGAGTTTTATTTCTTCTTTCCCTATTTGGATCCCCTTTATGTCTGCATCTTGTCTTATTGCTGTAGCTAGGCATTCTAATACTAGATTGAAGAGAAGTGGAGAGAGTGGGCATCCTTGTCTTGTTCCTGAGTTAAGAGGAAATGGCTTTAGTTTTTCACCATTGAGTATAATGCTGGCTGTAGGTTTGTCATATACAGCCTTTATTGTATTGAGGAATGTTCCATGGATTCCTAATTTTTCCAAAACCTTCATCATAAAGGGGTGTTGGATCTTGTCGAATGCTTTTTCTGCGTCTATTGAGATAACCATGTGGTTCTTATTCTTGCTCCTGTTGATGTGATGAATAATATTAATTGATTTGCGTATATTGAACCAGCTTTGCATCCCTGAAATGAATCCTGTTTGATCGTGGTGTATGATTTTTTGGATGAATTGTTGAAGTCGGTTGGCCAAAATTTTGTTGGGAAGTTTTGCATCAATGTTCATCAAAGAAATGGGTCTATAGTTCTCTTTCTTTGATGAGTCCCTGCCTGGTTTTGGGTGAGGGTTATAATGGCTTCATAGAATGTGTTCGGTAGTGAGCTTTCTCTTTCAATTTCATTGAAGAGTTGGAGGAGAAATGGTGTGAGCTCTGCTTTGAAGGCCTTCTAAAATTCCGCTGTAAAACCATCTGGTCCTGGACTTTTCTTAGCTGGGAGATCTCTTATTGCTGTTTCTATTTCAATGCTTGATATGGGCCTGTTAAGATAGTTTAACTCATCTTGGTTTAGTTTTGGCATGTCAATATTTGCTAGGAAGAGGTCCATTTCTGTCAAGTTCTCAAACTTATTAGCATAAAGTTTTGAGAAGTATTCCCTTATAATGTTCTGAATCTTGCTTGTTTCCGTGGTGATGTTTCCATTCTCATCTCTGAGTTTATTAATTTGGGTGTGCTCTCTTCTTTTTCTGATAAGATTTGCTAAGGGTCTGTCAATTTTGTTAAGTTTTTCGAAGAACCAACTCTTTGTTTTGTTGATTCTTTCTATAGTTTTTTTGGATTCTAATTCATTTAATTCTGATTTAATTTTGATTATTTCTTTCCATCTACTGGATTGGGGTTTATCTTGCTGCTCTTTTTCAAGGAGGTTTAGATGTGTCATTAAATTGTTAGTTTCAGATCTCTCCAATTTGTTGATGTAGGAGCTCAGAGCTATAAACTTGCCTCTGACTACTGTCTTTGCTGTGTCCCAGAGGAGCTGGTAATTTGTGTGTTCATTTTTGTTGAATAGCATGAACATTTGAATTTCCTTTCTAATCTCTTCCATGACCCACTCATGATTCAGCAGTGTGTTGTTCAGCCTCCATGTGATACCGGACTTTCTTTGGTGGCTTTTGGTGTTGAGTTCTAATTTTATTCCCTTGTGGTCAGAGAGAATGCAAGGTATAACTTCAATGTTTCTGAATTTAGACAAGTTTGCTTTGTGGCCTAAAATGTGGTCTATTTTAGAAAACGTTCCATGTGCTGCTGAGAAAAACGTGTATTCCGATGCTGCTGGGTGAAATGTTCGGTAAATGTCTGTTAAGTCTAGTTGATCTATGCAGCTGTTTAGATCTGCAGTTTCTCTGTTGAGTTTTTCCCGAGTTGATCTATCTATTGGGGAGAGTGGTGTGTTAAAATCCCCAACAATTAATGTCTTTGGATCTATATGGGATTTGAGGGAAAGTAGTGTTTCTTTGATAAATTTGGGTGCTCCATTGTTTGGCGAATAGATATTTAGAATTGTAATATCCGCCTGAAGGAGAGATCCTTTAATTAGTATGTAGCGACCTTCTTTATCTCTTTTCACGAATTTTAATTTGAAGTCTATTTTATCTGATATAGGATTGCAACTCCCGCCTGTTTATGCGGTCCGTTTGCTTGTTAGATTTTGTTCCAGCCTTTAACATTGAAAATGTGTTTGTTTTTACGGGCAAGATGTGACTCCTGCAGGCAGCAGATAGAAGGGTCTTGTTTTTTAATCCAACTAGACAGTCTATGTCGCTTAATTGGAGAGTTCAGTCCGTTAACATTAAGAGATAGGACTGAGAGGTATTTGGGAGTTCCTGCCATGTTATCTACCTTCTTGGGGGCTGCGAAAACTGGGTTCTTCCTATGGTTCTTGGCTTCTCAGTTTGGGTGCAGTTTCTTGGCCTTTATTTTGGTCTTGTTGGTTTTCTATGTGTAGGACATCTTTAAGAATCTTTTGTAGGGCTGGTTTGGTGGAGATGTATTGTTTCAATTTTTCTTTGCTATGGAAGGTTTTTATTTGGCCTTCAGTTATGAAGGAGAGTTGAGCAGGGTACAGTATTCTTGGTTGATAGTTGTTTGTTTTTAGGGCATGGCATACATCATTCCAGGCTCTTCTTGCTTTGATTGTCTCTGCTGAGAAATCTGAGGTGTTTCTAATTGGTTTCCATTTATAAGTGATTACCTTTTTCTCTCTGACAGCTTTAAGGATCTTTTCCTTGTTCTGAGTTGATCCTGTGTGGATTATAATGTGGCGGTGGGATGTCCTATTCTGGTCTGGTATTTGGGGTTCTAAAGGCTTCTTGTATCTGGACAGGCCTATCTTTTTGCATGTTTGGGAAGTTCTCTGCTAGGATCCTGTTAAACAAATTTCCTAGACCATTAACTTCTGTTTCTAGGTGCTGCTCTACACCCATTAGGCCTTCTAATGGTGTCTTCCAGGTGTTGGATAGATCTATCATATTTCTTGGACTTGTCTTGGATGGTTGTATGTTCTTTCTCTATAATATCTAGGCTGTCTTCAATCCCTGAGATTCGATCTTCTGCATGGTCTAACTTGCTGTCAAGACTCTCTACTTTGTTTTTTATCTCTTTTCCTTCTAGTTGGTCAGCTTTGATGGCTTCAAGTTCTTTGTTGAAGCTCTGTTTTAGGTCTTGTATGAATTTCTTTACTTCCTTAATTTGGTGTTCAGTGTTTGTCCTCAAATCACTTAGTTGATTGGTTATGGTTTCTTTGGGCTCCCATTCCTTCTGTTGGGTTCCATTCAGCATTCCCTTTGTGGTCTCCCTGACTTCCTTCAGCTCTTTGTTAATGGATTCCATGAATGCCTTTAGTGATCTTTGTGTGTTCTCTACCTGGTCTCTCAATTCCTGTATTACTCTTTGATTAGCTTCCTCCCGTTCGTGGGATTCCTGCAGATCTCTTTGAGTGTTCTCAGCCTGCTCACGCCATTCCTCCCTTTCTCTTTGAGTATTCTCAAGTTGTTCACGCAAATCCTGTATCAGTTTTTGAGTAGCTTCCTCACGCTTATGATATTCCTGTATAAACTTCTGGGATGCCTCCTCTCTCTCCCTATCACGCTCATACAGAGTCCTTTGTACGTTGTCAAACTTTTCATTTATCATGTTTGCCAGCAGTGTTTGTAGAGCTGTTTGGGAACTCTCCTCTGGATTATTCATTATCTGTTCTAACCCCTGATTATCAAGATTGGGAATTGAGATACCCGAATTTGCCATTTTTCTTGTGTTTTTCCGGCTTACTCTGCCCATTTGAGATGAAGATAGCACCAGTTTTGTGTTAGGACACTATCTTAAGGCAACCATCAACCAAAGTTTGCATTTGTACAGTCAATAGTCTACAGATACAATCTAATTCAACAGATACATCTATTCTACATCAAACAACTATATGTTAAAGTGCTTCGAACCACAGAGAGGAATTTGGAAAACCAGAGATTATTAGGGTTAGGGAGAGATGTGGGTAAAAAATAGGTGTCTGGAGGCACGGGGAGAGTTAACTATGTCCTAATCACAATGCAGGAAATAGGTTGGGTAGGTTGCAAGTAGAGAAAGAGAGAAAAAAAGAAGAAAGGGAAAGGGGAATGAAAAGAGACCAGAAAAAAAATAGAAACGTAAAAATTAATGTTATTTTAGAGATTAAAAGACCATCTATTTATAGAGGAATATGAATATGTTGAGAGAAAGGGAGGGACATAGAGGAGATGTGAAAAACTTTTAAAAAATGCTTAAAATATTATATAGGTATAAAGAGGTAGTACTGCTATTAATGAATTTAAGTCTCAGAGGTTTTGAATTGAGTAATAAGTTTGTGGATTAAGTGTGTACACAATGGGGGATAGGGTCTACTGGTTAACTACGGGTTTATCTGAGGATGTGCAGGACAAGAGTTAAGTCACATAAAGAAGAACAAAGAGGAAAAGATGGAAAGGATAGGAAAGTGAGAAGAAAAGATCAGAAGTTCAGTAGAGCTAGACAAAAAACAAAAAGATAATTTAGAATGAAAGAAAAAGAGAAAGAAGACAAGAAAAGAAAGGAAAACACACATTCACGTATTCCTAAAATAAAAATTATAAGAGGAGAAAAAAAAAAAAAGTTAATGGAAACCAATTATTTTTTCAGAAGAGGCAAAAATTAAAGATTAATAAAAGTTTTAGAAAAGCAAAAAAATTTTTTTATATATATAAGGTAACAAAAAACGAAAAAAAAAGAACAAAACAAAAAAAAGAAAAGAAAAGAAGAAGAAGAAAAAAAAAAGTTCTTTGATTTTTTTTTTTTGGGAGGGGTGGGAAGAGTCCTGTATCTCCCTTTTGTCTGTAACCAGAGTCTGGTTGGAGTCTCTGGTCAGCTTGAGGTCCTGTGTCTTGATTGGTTTCTTAACTCAGTTTGTTGGAACAGGCAGAAAAATGCTCTGCTTTAACCAAGATTTTGAGATCCCCCTCCCAGGTTAGTTTACTGGGAGGGTGATCTGCTTTGAGAATCACAAAAGAGGGGGATGCAGTGATGAGGCTAGGTTCTGGGTAGAGTTGAGGCCTTTCAACAAACAATAGCTTTTCCCTGGAGCTATTTTGTGAAAAAAACTCACAGCACCCAGCCTGGAGCCATTCTCAGGGTTTCCGTTTTTCAATTGATTGTGGTGGCTGCTAGAGGGAGGGGCAGCCTCTGGCTCTGGTTACCCGGTGAGGAGAGCCACTCCAATGGCTGGCGCCTGATCTGGGTGACTTTTCCCTGGATGGAACTGAGTCTGTGAGGTCACTTCGCCGTTAAGTTCTTGTGACCTGCTAAATGACTCGTTTTATTCCAAGGCCTGAGCTGGAGCTAGCCGCTCCTCCGAGCTTTGTCGGTATCCAAGATGGAGATCACCGGTGCTGGGGGGGGAGGGGTGGCCTTCCCTCCTCTGCTCCCTGAGAAGGAGTGAGGAAGTCGGGCTTCTACTCATGCCGAGTCTTGGATCCTGGGTAGTCTCTGGTCTGCAAAGTGCAGGATGAAGTTGTCAGCTCCTTGTCGGTTCTTGCTGGTGTTGAGTAGAATCCGCTCGTCCTCTGCGTCTGGCTCCTTCGTCCCGGACTGGGTCTCAGGTATGGCCCCCGCGGCGGTGGTCGGTGCTGCGACCCTCCCGCCGCAGCAGCAGCTGCTGTCAGGCACTCAGATGTGTCTGCTTAGCTTCCCCTCTCTTGACTAACTCTCTGTCCTGTGATGGCACACTTGGTGTGATTCTCTGGCTTGGGACTGTTCACTGGAACTCTGAAACTGTTTTCTATGCAAGAGCTTGTTCAGATTCCAGCTTCTCCTCCGCCATCTTCCTGGAACTCCATCCTAGCTACCAGTTTTTATGAATGGATTTGTACAAAGTTTTGTGATTATTTTATTTGACATGGGATAATATTTTTACTACCTATAAGTTTTGGAAAAGGAAGAAAACTAAAATTTACTATTATAGAGGAATATGATTGAAATAGAAGACAGATTTTATATTTGTCACATCTCTGATGAGTACCCATATTCAAGATTTAAAGTCTTATTTCATACTATGTTAGACAGATAGGGAAAACATAAAACAACATATGATAAGGCAACTATTTGTGACTTTTTAAAATGTACCTTATTAAGTGATGAAATTTACTTTATTAGCTAGTGTTTGGGTTTGAATTATGGGAGGTTGATCTATTTAACACATTTCTGGAAGGCACCTACTAAACAAAACAAATATTGGGGGGTACTATTTCTACACTTTAATGAATGGTTGAACGTGTTTGGCTTTAGTGCTGGGTAAATAATTCAACTCTATTGTAACTTGCTCCCTACACTTGTAAAACTTGTAATGTCACTAAGTATCATTTACTTGTCAAATGTTATTTTGGTGAATGTGATTTTAAAAAGTTTTGAAAAAGAATATATTTTCAGGAGATTAAAGGTAGGTTATCATTGCCTTGAGAATGATAGCATTTTTAAACTACAGAACCAAGATTTACTGTAGTACCAGTAGTTTGAAGCATTAAGGATCTTCTCAATTAATGTTTTTCTGAATTATGATTGACCTGTAAGTAAAGTTTTCCTAGCCTTGGTAGACCAATTATGGATCTATCGTTCCCAGAACAATTTTTAGGCCTACTTATACTGGACTGAAATCTTTCAGTAATCATTAGAAGAGGGGTATAAAAATAATTTTATGACATTTGTGATCTTGTTCACTCATATGGGCTGGGCATCTGTAAATTTAAAGTTGTAATTACTGTACTTTCTCTCAGATATTGTGATCTCATCTTTCATTTTAAGTTGTCTTGCATTTCACAATTGCTTACTGCTGCGGTCCTGAAATACTATAGGAAATGAGAAATTGAGATGGATTTTCAATTACTTTCTGTTGGCATGTTGCATGGGCCTAGGTGAGAAATCTTGCCCTTGTTATCTGATGATGCGGATAACTGGAACCTGGGATCCTAGGACCCTTGGGTCCTGCAGAAGAATAATACCTTGTAGACATCATATCAGCAAAATTTGTGTATAATCATTAGGAATGCTTCAGAAATATGGAGAAAATCAGTGAGTTAAAACAATAAACAGAGTAGCAGCGTAAAATCCCTTATAGATTAGAGGAAAACTATTTTTTTTTGCAATGTGAATTCAGAAGACCAAGAACATTAGAATGTATCACAAGTTTATACCAAAGATATTGCATTGATATTTTTATATTCTAATATGTATTCTAAACCTAATTATTTATATTCCAATTCCATTTATTGGAATAAATACCTATTTATTTGTCAAATTATCAATTAATTCTAGTAAGTTTCACTGTGTGAACTAAAATATCAGCACATATAAATATAAAATGTATAACTATATATAAGAAAAAGGCACACGTTTTGCAATATTCTGTTGTGGTTAGAGTATCAAATTATTTAAAGTATTTAATGTATTATTTCATTATCTCTACCTCAGTGTTTGGTAGAGTTGGACCTAAAGCTTTACCATTTGAAGATTTACAGCCTAGTGGCAAGAGGAAACACTTTGATTAAAACATTAACAATTTAAGGCCTAATATCGAGGAGAGACATATAGACTTCTCTTGTAACTCTGAAAATATTTGGTGATAGAAATGCAGTAGTGTAAATTCCTGCCTGGTTGGATGGTAGACTGGCCAGGACATTAGTTAATCATGCATATGAACAATTTTTTCACCTTCTTGGCTTTAGATACTTTTGAAATATTAGGTATAATAACCAATTATATTTTGATAAAATACCTTCTAGCCTAAACATTTCTATCTGAACTGTTCCTGTCTCTATGATCCCTTGTAATTAAGATTAGTTTTGTTCCAGTAAGAAAATCTATGCTGTCAGGGTAAGATATTCTGGTTCGTCTGTTCCTAAATGGAAGACAGGTAAAGGGTCAGGTAGACATTTGTGCCAATAAGATCTCATATAGGAATTTTTAAGCTGCAGAAGTTTAGAAGTAGCTCTTAAGCAAGGCTTACTTTGAATCCTTAGCTCCACAAAGCTAACTCAGCTGATAAATAAGTCCTTGAAAAGCCATCACCTTTGGACCTAGCTTTAAATTCTTCAAAGTATGATGAAATCTAAAATGAAAAAGACTTAAAATACTCATCGACAAAAAAATTGCAAATGTGAGCAATCGAACAAACAATATAAGTTTTTTTCCAATATACACAGAATTTTAGAGAAGTAATATCAATAGCATTTTTAGGAACAATATGTTTTCCTAGTTACAAATAGTCAACCAAGGATATATGCCTGTATAAAGATTGCATCATTAACTACCTAAATTTAGAGGATACTACATGCTTCAACAGCAAATCTACCCTAATTGCAATACAAAGTTTAACACGGCACTTGCACAAGGATGATAGGAAAATTTGTGTAGTATTCCATATTTTTCATTCTTCAGATGCAAGAAATGAAAAACAGTTATTAAAAATTGATTACAAAAATACAGTTGTAACGATACATGTAATTCATTGAATTGAAAGTTAGTTTGACATCAGTGTATTAAATCATCACCTTAGAAAGGCCTTTACATAGCATAACCTTTAAAAACTTTTGAAATTAGATAACATTTTCAATTTATCCCAAAGAAATAAAATACTATAAGGATCTAGGGGAAAAAAAAGAATCTTAAACTATTTCTATATCGAATGCTATCTGAAATGACACATTTATTAATGAACCTATATATTATGAAACAATGTAGAATTAAAAGTATTATATCTAGGAGAGAATGAAATAGATTATGGATATTATACAAACAGAATACAGATTACTTTAAAATATCCTTTTTCAGACAAGCAACAGAAATATCTTTAGTTTCTGTATTACTCATTTCAACAGATAAGTTAAAATTATTTCTGATTATAAAAATCACAAACTTTGCAGAAATCATTATAAATGTATACAAACAAATCTTGAATACATTTTGACATCGAAGTTAGGCAATTCACTTGGAAGAATAGCATGGAATCCATGAATATTTAAAGTAAGATATTAATGTGGTTTTGTATTGTGAAAATATTTTGTATGGACACAAAGATGGATAGGCATTTTTGAAATTTAAGAAACTTAACCAAAACTTTATGACTTAGGAGAAAAATTTTTGCAGCCTTCCACAACTTCAAAGAGGTGATACATACTTAACCTTTTGGCAATATCAAATGCAGCTTCTTCCAAGTTGTTCTTGACCTGGTTTGATATAATATTTCAATAGAAGCAGATCCAGCGTACCTTTGTTATTTCTATTCCCAGCAGCAAGATGCAAGGTTGTCAAGACTTCTTTAGTTTGGGAATTGGTATCTGCATCATGATGCAGTAAGAAAGAAGCCACTCTGGTATTATTCCACATATAAGCACTATGTCTAAGTATCTACTGTAGGCTTCTGGCTGAAGAGAGCTATACTCATCATCATCCCTAGTATTCATATGAGTGGCCTTTTTGGAAAGTAGTCTCTGCACTGTAGTAAGCCGATTATTTTCAACAGCCCAATGAAGAAATTTGCTTGGACACTTCTCTATTTTTTTCTAGCAAATGATACCATTCCTCACTTTTTCATCTAGTTCCTTGTCTTCATCAGAATTTCCTAACTAGAGACTTTGAGTACCAGTGGGAATGAGGTGTACATGTATTCCCCAATAGTTCATGTTGGTTGAAGTAGTCAGAAAAATCCAGTGAATTTTCTACTTCTGTTTTTTCACCATGATTTTTTTCTCTTTTTCCATTTTTACTATTTGAAATTATTCTAACTGGAGAATAGGGAATGGATAGAGAGCAGAAGAAATAAATCCAAAAACAATCTTCACAGAAGCAAATTCTCAGAGCTATTTCATGACTTTGCAAAGGATAAAGTGGCTGAAGTTACTATAAATTTAGAAGTATGAAAATGGGAGGGGGGACCAAGATGGCAACAGGGCAGTAGGGAAACGTCACAGCTCTCCCCAACCAAAAAGAGAGTTAGAGTTCCTAAGCTTAACCTCCCCAAGAGACCGACAAAAACAAAAAGATGAACACCCAGAGAAATACAGGAGGTGGAAAATAACAAAAAAGAAAGAGAGAAAAAGAATTTCAGAACAGAGAAGCACGAAGACTCCACCTCCAGTGCTTACTGGTGGCAAGCAGCGCAGCAGGGGCTGCTGGAGTCCCAGAGAAAAAGGAGGCTGCCTGCAGATCACCCATGCAGAAGGACTTAAGAAAAGAAGAAACAAAGAACTTCCACTCCTCTGGTCGAACCACTATTAAATAACCCCATGCTGCTGATCACATGTATGGTGTATATGTGTACACCATTATATGTTACAGACCGTGATAGACAATTTGCTCCAGGAAAGCTACAATGAGTTTGTGACTTTAAATGAGCATCATCATCCCAAAATACTGTGAAAATTGGCAAATTTTGTAATCACTTAATTACAAAAAAAAAAAAAAAAAACCAGAAAACTACAAGTGGAGCTATGGCTCAAGTGGTAGAGCATGAGCCTTGAGCTGAATTGCTCAGGGACAGCTGCCAGGCCTAGAGCTCAAGTCCCACAACTGACAAAAAAAAGAGAGAGAGAGAGAGATCTTTCATGTGATGGATTCTAACATATTTATAAAATTATGTTTTTATTGCTTTGTATGTCCCTCCCCCATGGTATAACCCCTGTTTTCACTATATATGAAGTTGATGTATGTGGAGGAGAAGGGAAAAAACAAATCGTTAAAACAGAGATACGGGGAGGACCCATTTCAACAATGAGATGTACAAGTCTTTATGTCTAAAAAAGAACTTTACAACTTTGGTTGGGGGGACGGTGGGGAGGATACGAAGGGATGGGAAGGGGAAACAAAGGTAATGTGCTCATTATCTTACCCATGTAATTGTTACTCCTCTGTGCACTATTTTCACAATAAAAAGAAGTATGAAAATGACCAAAATGTAAAAAGATATTCATATATTTCATTATATAACCCAAACCAGAAAGCAAATGTTGTTTAGATGATTTCTTAAAACATAGTCTTTCAGAAGCTGGGAAGGGGGCTCAGTGGTAGAGTGTTTGCCTTGCATGCATGAGGTCCTGGGTTTGATTCCTCAGCACCATAGAAGAAGAAAAAGACAAAAGTGGTGCTGTGGCTCAAGTGGTAGCACCATCTTTGAGCTGAAAAGCTGAGGGACAGCACTCAGGCTCCAGAGTTCAAGCCCCACAAAAACAAAAACCAAACCAAAAAACTAAACAAAACACAGCTCTCACATTTGTAGCCTCAATTCTGTAAAGACACTGCTTCAGCCTAGGACTAAGATTTTAAGTGTATACATTTATCAACACTTCTGATTCAGATTTCTACTTGAGAAAATTTTAAATCAATATTTTGTTCTTAATTTTTCTCTTTGTACATTCACATGCATCAATAAAAAATGGTGTGGACATCCCAGTAACATTCTCAAAGTACCTCCTGATGATGATTTATGAAAAGTTGTATTCTATTACAAAAAGGAAAACAATGCTACAAATAAAGAAAAACAATAATTAATTATTAATGTTTAATAAAATAAAAACCAAACACCAGTGTTTCCAGTTTTTGAAGTGTTCTACATATTAGATTTTCCTATTTACTCATATTCCTGTACATTTAAAACTGGCTAAGATTATGATTTCACAATAGTTTTGTAGGCTACGGGTAGCCTTTAAAGTTACCCACTAAGGTTACTCTTTCTTTATGGCTCATCTCATCATTTGTATATGGCTTATATCATCATTTGTTTCTCACTAACATATAAAAGAAGCCCTCAAGTTTTAACAGAAACTGTGTAGTTAAAATCTTAACTCTTCTCTCTGTTTCTTTACACAGACTTTGTAACTTCTCATAGTAAAGTTTCTATAAACTCTGAAATGTACATACTTAGTAGTATATGTCTGCTACCATAAATCTTAAATACTTTATGGAAAAGTTTTATGACCTGCCGAACAGTCTTAATTTTGGCATATATAAGCAAATTCCCAAAATTAAACATATTTAAAACAATAAAATTTTTAACAAACCTTAGCACTTGCTACAGTGCTCATTATGACAGGTGCCATGTATAGAATAATTGAATTTCTACTCTTACACCTCTCTTGAACAACAAATATCTGGAATTATTTTGTTTTTGACATATCTAACTTGACTTTATTCTTAAATGTGTGCTTACATAAGAAATATATGGTTCTAAAATTTCACGACAAGTCTTTTGAACTTATTTTTGTTGAATTTTCTAGTTTAGGAAAATCAATTCCACTTTATGTATAAAAAATGTTCTGTGATCAGTTTGGCAACACATACACTAAAATTGAAAAAATACAGAGAGAATTAGCATGACCCCTACGCAAAGATGACATGCAAATTCATGAAGATTTCCACATTTTTACAACAACAGATGCTGGAGGGTATGTGGACAGAAGGGAACCCTACTCCATTCTTGGTGGGAGTGAAAACTTGTTCAAGCACTTGGAAAGAAGTATGGCGGTTCCTCAAAAGATTCCACATAGAGCTCCCCTATGACCCAGCAATCCCACTTTTGGGCATTCATCCAAATGATCAAACAAGACCATACTATAACTACCAGCACAGCTATGTTTATTGCAGCATTATTTACCATAGCTAAGATAGGGAACCAAACCCGATGCCCCTCAGAAAATGAATGAATCAAGAAAATTTGGTGTGTGTGTGTGTGTGTGTGTGTGTGTGTGTGTGTATGTATTTTCCTATCTATCTATCTATCTATCTTTCTATCTATCTATCTATCTATCTAACTACACATACATATATATGTATATATATATTTGTATATATGTATATTTATATACATAAATATAAATATAGATTGGAATGTATATATATGTAAGGTATCCCTTACTTGCAATAAATAATATAAGCAGAAAACTGGGATAAGCAGAAAAGATCAAAAGCTACATGCATATTACTAAATAAGATGATGTTAAGCTAAATGAACCCCAAGATAAGGACAGAAGTGTTTTTTTTTTTATTCTTTCTTACTGTTGTTTCTAACATATTTATAATGTACAATGTGATTTTTTTTGTTTTTTATTTGGTCCTCCCGCACAGTATAAGCCCTGTTTTCACTGGATTTGATGTTGGTGCACCTACATCCTGAAAATACACTTCTCTAATTTGGGGAAAGGGAAAAATCAAAATACTTAAATAGAGATAAAAGTTGAGCCATTGTAACAATGAGATGCACAAGACAACATGTTGGGGGGTGTGGGGGTGTGGGGATGAGAAGTGTACTTGTGGAGGTGGAGGGGAAGGGATGGTGGGGGGAAAAACAAAGGAGGAGGTAACAATGCTTGATAAGAAATGCACTCATGACTTTGCTCATGTAACTTTAACCCCTCTGTACAGTACTTTTACAATAAAAAACATTAGAAAATGTTCTGAGATGGAAGAGTTTATTTTATTTTACCCATATAATATTGTTAACAAAGAAATTAATGGGGGGAGGATTGGGTGGGGGGCCGGGGGGAGGCTGGGAAGGGATGGGAAGGGGAAACAAAGGAGGAGGCTACAATACTTGATAAGAAATGTGCTCATTATCTTGCCCATGTAATTGTAACCCCTCTGTACAGTATTTTCACAATTAAAACACACACACACACACACACACACACACAAACAAAAAAAAGAAATTAATGGAAAAGACTGACACAAAGATATTTTGAGTAAGTGTGTGAGTGTGTGTGTGTGTGTGTGTGTGTGTGTGTGTGTGTGTGTTCGTGCCTGCATGTTGGTGTGCTCAGAGTTTTAACTCAGGGCTTCATGGTCTCGCTAAGCCTTTTCTCTCTAGATTGGTGAGCTACTATATGAGCTACATCTCCATTCCTGGACCTTTGCTAGTTTATTTAAATTTTGGAAAAATAATCTTAGGAATTTTTTGGCCTGATTGGCTTCCAACTCTTATCCGTAATTCTCAGGGTCCTGAGTAGATATGCAGAGTAAACAGGATTACACGTGTGACCAACCATCACAATGCTTTCAGAATAATTTTAAAAGTAGAAAAAAATTTACTTCACGGGGGGACTGTTTTATCATTTCCTACTTTTAAAGCATTTTGGAGTGATTATATGTGAATTTATTTCATGTTGAGATTCTTAAAAGAGAGTAAATGATAGTATTTAAAAGTTTTAGTACTTTTTTAAAAGAATACTGGAACTGTGGGACAGAAGAAATTTGCCTCTCTTTGGACCTCAATTTATAAGCTCAGCTCTGTGCACGATAACCCAATGTCACCAACACAATCTGTGTTGAAGACAAAATGTGACAGAAAACAATTACCATGGGCAATAATTGCTATGCTATTATTTATTGGACAATATGAATATTGAATTGAGAGTGTAAGAGAATGGAGATATTTCACCTACCGTTTTTGTATTGTTGAAAGGCTTTTGGAAACTTTGACTCATTTCCTTCCTCACTGTGTGTCTTTGGGCCATGCACTTAGTGACTT
The DNA here is from genome assembly GCF_019054845.1 of Dipodomys spectabilis. Classification (NCBI taxonomy): domain Eukaryota; kingdom Metazoa; phylum Chordata; class Mammalia; order Rodentia; family Heteromyidae; genus Dipodomys; species Dipodomys spectabilis. Next base: position 84,907 of record NW_024871251.1, on the reverse strand, counting down.
TAATTACAATTTTTCTCAACTCTAAAATGGTAATAACATTAGCATCATAGCAAATGTTTTCTTAAGAACTAAGAGACATAAAACTTGTGAAATACTTAACATAAATTACTAATGAACTTTGAGTTTAGCCAGCAGTTTTTTTTAATACTAAACAGAATGTGCTATGTATTACAGAAATCAATACATGTAGTGAGCCACCAGAAGTAACGTTATCTATTGACTATGCTGTGCTTCCAAGGAAGCCAGGTGGATAACTTCTCATGCTGTAAATCAAACTGCTTATCTTATGTCTTGATAGTGCTAAACTATCAGGGTCAGAATAATGAAGGAATTGTAGACTGAGCTAAGGTCCATATGAAAATGTTCAAAATTGATAAAGCCTAAAAGTAACTAAGCAGTATATTGTGTTTTTCATTATTTAAGTTAAATTGCAAAGAAAGGGAAGACCTAGAAGAATGAATTCTCTTTTTGATAACCTATCATAGGTCCTTAGCAGGATGAACTCTTTCCTCATTCTTGTAGAGTCATCATCAGATGAGAGGAACTCTATTTTTTTGGTTGCGTCTTTCCATTTATTCTTCAGTTTGAAATCTGAACTACATGAGACTGAAAGAAAACAAGGAAAATTAGACACACAGGCTTTGGAAAAAGCAATCAGAGTAAAATAAACTAAATACATATAGCCTTGTAAAAGGCTTCACTAAATTGAGTTATATAGTCTCAAGCATAAGCAAAAATGATTTAAGCAATATCATGTTATTGAAAATTGAAAAATGTTAGGTGTTGCTCAATTTTTTCCTTTCTACTACCTGGAATGTATTATTGATTTTGTATAGAGAGATTAAAGATGAGATAAACAGGAACTTGATTAAAAATCGATAAAAGTTCTGAATAGACATATTTTCCAATATGCCCTGAAAATCACCAGTGGCTTTAAAAAGTTGTGTTTAATATCACTTCTATGCTGGCTTAATACTGTGTGAACAGAAGTCATTAGAGAAATGCAATTCAAAATTACTATGATACTACTACATAACTATTATAACTCGTATCAAAAATATTCGAAGGAACTTGGTGTGGTGGTAAAGGCTTGTAATTCCAAGCATTTGGGAAATTGGAGTAAGAGGATTTCAGCTTAAGGCCAGCCTGGGATACTGCACATAGTAAAAACATGCCCTTTAAAAAAAACTTAAAAGGTAATAATGTTGGTGAGAGTGTGGAGCAAAGGAAATTTTCTACACTCTTGGTCAAAATATAGGTTAGTATTCTCGTTGTAGAAAGTAGTATGCAATTTTCTAAAGAAATGCAAAGTTGAAATATCATCTGACCCACCAATCATATGATTAATTCTTTCTGGGTAACTCGTAAATATATCTGTAGTTCACTGTTATTCACATTATTCACAACAGGCAAGATATAAATCAAAGTTATGTGTTCAACTACAGACTAATAAAGCAACTGTGGCACATGCACAAATATAATTTTCTGTTTCATCTTTAAAATAGCAAGAGATTTCTCCCATTAGCCACAACTTACAATGACCTAAAAGATGTAATCTAAATGATGTAAAATGTTGCTTTCTGATCTTTGTAAAACCACACACACACACACTCACACACACACACACACCAACCTAAGCAAGAGAGAAATTTTTCAAAAAGTAAAGCAACTGATATTGCTCGGGCATTTAGGTCACAATATAGATGATAGTGGATATACAGGATGACCAAGTATAGAGTTGTAATGTATAACGTGAGGATACAGGGGACAACACTGGCCTTACATAGGAATGAAGCTAAATATGTAGGAGTTGGTCTTCCTTGTAGGGGTTTCTCTTTTAGGTGTTCTTCCTTCAGTAATGGATGAGATAAACGTAATTCTTTACATATACTTGCCTGTTTGCAGAAATAATAACAAACAATATAGCAATAATGTTTTATGCTCAACATGGAACAAAATGCCAAATTAATGTACATGAAATTATCCTTGATATAAACTAATTATTATTAATAAGGGAACCCATGGGACCTATGTTTCTTTAAGTCTGGCATCACTTGATGTGATTTTTTTCGACGATCTCCTATTTCCTTACAAATGAGGTGGTATCATTCTTTCTGATGGAAGCATAGTATTCCATGTGTATGTATGTGTGTATGTGTGTGTGTGTAACATTTTCTTGATCTATTCATCTACTGAGGAGCATCTGGATTGATTCCATATCTTAGCTGTGGTAAATAATATTGTGATAAACATAATTGTGCTGGTAGATTTAGTGTGGCCTTGTTTGTGATCACTTGGGTAATGCCCAGATGTGGGATTACTGGGTAATAGGGGATCATGATTGTGTACATCAAGGATAATATTAGTAGATGAGCAGAAGAGGTCAATTGCTATGTAGATATGACCATATAAGGTGATTCCAAGTGAAATGAACTCTAACACATGTTCTTCGTGGTTGTTGTTCTAATGTACTATGTGATTTCTTTTTAACTTTTTGTTTTTCCCCACTTATGATTTATCCCCTGCAGACACTATATTTGATTTTGATACCTTGAGTAGTGTAAATATGTTGAGCTGAACTAGGCAAGGGAAAGGGAAAAAACAAAATGGTGAGACAAAGGAAAAAGGGGGAACCTAGGTAACAGTGATACTCACAAGACAATATGTAGGAAATGATCTTGGTGTGGGCATTGGGAGGGAAGAGGGAGAAAAATGAGGGACTGGGTTACAAGTTAGAAAAGAAATAAATCTATTATCTTACTTACATAACTATAACCCTGCTTTAAATTACCTTGACAATAAAATATAAATAAAAAATAGAATAAAATATTCAAGAGCAGCAATACAGGAGATGGGAGTGGGGGAAATACTGTACTATACAAAGAAGACTACAACAGCTGTGGAGAACAGGAATTTTACTTTATCATAGGAAGTAATGAACTGGCGTACAGATTTTCAGCCTCATGTCAATCACTAAAAAGGGAAAACAAAATGCACAATCAGCAAACCAATAAAATAGAAAACTAAACAAGGTGGAGAGATGACTTGGACGAAGAGAAACAAATGACACAACTAGGAAACAAAAAGCTGGTAAGTTTTAAAAATATTACCCATAATTCTTTTTTTTTTTTTTAATTTTATTTTATTTTATTTGAGAACATACTGTACAGAGGGGTTACAATTACATGGGCAGGATAATGCATACATTTCTTACCAAGCATTGCATCCTCCTCCTTTGTTTACCCTTCACCTCCCTTCCCAGCCTCCCCCCTCCCTCCCACCCAATCATACCCCCCCTCCCCCCCCCCACCGACATTGTAAAGCTAGTTTTGACATGGCATTTTGTACTTCTCATTGTTGCAACAGGTCCACCTGAATCCTTAAACGACTTGTTTGTCCCCGTCTCCTCCACATGTTATACTGACATCAAATATAGTGAAAGCAGGGGTTACACTGTGGGGGAGGGACACACAAAGCAACAAAGAAATAATCTTATAAATGCATTAGAAACACATGCATGAAAGAAACAAAAACATTAAAATACATATTTGAGGTTTTGTTTTCCTAACATCACATTATCTGACTTTTTCCGCTTGACTCATACCTATACTAGATATTGCAAATAAGGGAAACCATGGGACCTATGTTTCTTTGGGCCTGGCTTACTTCACTTAATATAATTTTTTCCAAGCCTTTCCATTTCCTAACAAATGGGGCAATGTCATTCTTTCTGATGGAGGCATAGAATTCCATTGTGTATATATACCACATCTTCTTGATCCATTCATCTACTGAGGGGCATCTGGGTTGGTTCCATATCTTAGCTATGGTAAATAATGCTGCAATAAACATAGTTGTGCTGGTAGCTTTAGTGTGGCCTTGTTTGTGATCATTTGGGTAAATGCCCAAAAGTGGGATTGCTGGGTCGTTGGGGAGCTCTATGTGGAGTCTTTTGAGGAACCTCCATACTGCTTTCCAAAGTGGTTGAACAAGTTTACATTCCCACCAACAATGAAGTAAGGTTCCTTTCTGTCCACATCCCCTCCAGCATCTGTTGTTGTTAGAGTTCTTGATTTTTGCTGTTCTAACTGGAGTGAGGTGATATCTCAATGTTGTTTTGATTTGCATTTCTTTTATGGCTAGGGATGTTGAACATTTCTTCATGTGTCTATTGGCCATCCTTCTTTCTTCTTCAGAGAAGCTTCTCTTTAAGTCTTTCGCCCACTTACTTATTGGGCAGTTGTTTCTTTGAGGATTTGTTGTTGGGTGGTTTAATTTTTTGAGTTCCAAGTATATTTTAGATATGAGACCCTTGTCCGTTGTATGGCTAGTAAAGATCTTCTCCCAGTCCGTGGGCTTTCTATTGATCTTGCTAGCTATGTCATTTGCCCTGCAGAAGCTCTGCAACCTTATACAATCCCATTTGTCCAGCCTTTCTTTGATTTGTTGTGTTTCCGGGTCTCTATTCAGAAAATTTCGGCCTGAGCCAAGGAGACCCAGGGTTTCTCCTATTCCATCCTGTAATGTTTTCAGAGTGTCTGCTTTGAGTTCAAGGTCTTTGATCCATTTGGAGTTGATTCTGGTGCAGGGTGATATATAAGGATCTAGCTTTAGTTTTCTACATGTAGTTAACCAGTTTTGCCAGCACCATTTACTGAAGAGGCTGTCTGTCTTCCATTCTATTGTTTTAGCTCCCTTATTGAAGATTAGATGGCTATAGGTCTGTAGGTTCATTTCTTGGTTTTCAATTCTATTCCATTGGTCCTGAGGTCTGTTCTTATGCCAATACCAAGCTGTTTTGATTACTATGGCTTTATAGTAGAGTTTGAAATTTGGTATTGATATTCCTCCAGCAGTGTTCTTTCCGTTGAGGAGCGTTTTTGCTATTCGGGGTCTTTTATTGTTCCATATGAATTTTTGGATTGCCTCTTCTATTTCCTTGAAGAATGAGGGTGGAATTTTGATAGGTATTGCGTTGAATTTGTAGATAGCCTTGGGCAGTATTGCCATTTTCACGATGTTAATCTTTCCAATCCAGGAGCATGGGAGGTTTTGCCATTTTTTAAGTTCTGTGTTGATTTCCTTTTTCAAGATTTTAAAGTTTTCATCATAGAGGTCCTTCACTTCTTTAGTTAAGTTAATTCCTAGGTATTTTATTTTTTGTGAGGCTATTACAAATGGAGTTGCTTTCCTAATTTCAGCCACACTTTTCTCATTGTTGGCATACAGAAAAGCCATTGATTTTTGGGGGTTAATTTTATAACCTGCTACTGTGCCAAAGTTTTGAATCAGCTTGAGTAATTTGGGAGTGGAGTCTATGGGATTCTTTAAATACAAGATCATGTCATCTGCAAAGAGGGAGAGTTTTATTTCTTCTTTCCCTATTTGGATCCCCTTTATGTCTGCATCTTGTCTTATTGCTGTAGCTAGGCATTCTAATACTAGATTGAAGAGAAGTGGAGAGAGTGGGCATCCTTGTCTTGTTCCTGAGTTAAGAGGAAATGGCTTTAGTTTTTCACCATTGAGTATAATGCTGGCTGTAGGTTTGTCATATACAGCCTTTATTGTATTGAGGAATGTTCCATGGATTCCTAATTTTTCCAAAACCTTCATCATAAAGGGGTGTTGGATCTTGTCAAATGCTTTTTCTGCGTCTATTGAGATAACCATGTGGTTCTTATTCTTGCTCCTGTTGATGTGATGAATAATATTAATTGATTTGCGTATATTGAACCAGCTTTGCATCCCTGAAATGAATCCTGTTTGATCGTGGTGTATGATTTTTTGGATGAATTGTTGAAGTCGATTTGCCAAAATTTTGTTGAGAAGTTTCGCATCAATGTTCATCAAAGAAATGGGTCTATAGTTCTCTTTCTTTGATGAGTCCCTACCTGGTTTTGGGATGAGGGTTATGATGGCTTCATAGAATGTGTTCGGTAGTGAGCTTTCTCTTTCAATTTCATTGAAGAGTTGGAGGAGAATTGGTGTGAGCTCTGCTTTGAAGGCCTTGTAAAATTCCGCTGTAAAACCCTCTGGTCCTGGACTTTTCTTAGCTGGGAGGTCTCTTATTGCTGTTTCTATTTCAATGCTTGATATGGGCCTGTTAAGATAGTTTACCTCATCTTGGTTTAGTTTTGGCATGTCAATATTTGCTAGGAAGAGGTCCATTTCTGTCAAGTTCTCAAACTTATTAGCATAAAGTTTTGAGAAGTATTCCCTTATAATGTTCTGAATCTTGCTTGTTTCCGTGGTGATGTTTCCATTCTCATCTCTGAGTTTATTAATTTGTATTACCCATAATTCTAATAAATGTTTTTTGCATCACAATTTGTTAGAACTATACTTCAAATCACAGTTTAATAGTATATCATTTTAATAATAGGTTACTCATTATTGATTTCTTAATATTGAATGCTTAATATATAATTTTAATTTCAGCAGCTATAGAAAAGAAGAAAGTGAAGCTAATTTTAATGATATATTTTATGAATTGTAAAATTGAGAAGCATTAGAATTTAAATAATATATATTATTGTTTCATTTCTGTGAATTAATGTATTAGTTCAAAGTGTATTCTACACTTAGCACTCATCTTAACATCAAATAATAGATTATTCCACAATACACTTGGTTTTAGGTGGAAGGGTTCAGCACTGTGGTAAAATTCACACCACACAGTACACGAGAGTATGACTTCTCTCATCTAGCTTAAATGGTGGAAATTTGATTTCTGCATGCATGTTAAATACGTGTCTAGGTGATATCTATTAAATTATATACATGAGGAGTATTTCAGCTGATAATTAAAAGTCATACTCATTAATTAAATTTTTATTATTTTACAAAATAAATATTTATGGAGACTGAATTTCTGAGTAGATGATGGGTTATGTGTGCCAGATTATACATATTGAGGCTTATTTTATATTCCTGACATTGTTTCTACAGTTAGATTTAATTTTCCATAAGGGGTTAAGTGTATTATGTTGGATATATGAAAGTAAACTGAATGTTTATTCCATTAATCCTTTGCAACTTGTCTAATCCCAATATAAATTATCCATGTGTTTGAAGTAATGAAAATAACAACAGATATAAGCAACAGATATGAATCAGTCTTAGTAGACAAGTATTTTCACCTTTATTTTTATAGTTGATCCTCTTTTACACTACAGAATATTATTGGGAAAATGTGCTCCAGGCTGACCACAATTGCAGAATATTATGGTTTGATCTATCATAAGAAAAGAAAGGAAGGGGAACATTCCTTCCAAAATTCTCCTCCCAGGGATGTGATCAGTTTTATGGTGGTAAGTTGGAAATGAACATTTTTCACAGTCAACCTTGAAAAGCCATCTTGATAGACTATTTCTGCAAGTGGTTACAGAGGATTATTCATGGATTTGCAAGGATGCCAGATTGCCTCATTTTGAGACAAATAAAACAGGAATTTAGCCAGCTGTTTTTGTATCTTTAGGAGAATAACACATTGACTGTACACCAGGGGATCACTGGGGCCCAGAGAAGCTAATACATTGAATAGTAATCCTAGACCTCTAAAAACAAAACAAAACAAACAAACAAAAATCTCCAGTGAGCACAGCCAGTCAGGGCTGCTATCACAGCCTACATTAAATCAGGCAAAAAACAAAAGCTGAAAGTCATTTAGCTGGTAACTAATATATTTCTTATGATGCAGACTGAAATGAGAGTCCCAAGAGTGGGTCAGAAAGACTGATTAAAGAGACTAAAATTGGTAATACAAAGATTGGAAAATAGAATTCCTTGTAGAACAAATAAATCATAGAATGACTGTGTGTGTAGGGACAAGACAGCAGACCAAATATCAGAAATGCACATTTTCTTAGAGGTCAGCTTAATGAAATATCAATGGAACTCTTTGAATTCTTAAATATTTGACCACATGTGGAAGAAAGCCAATTGCTAAAGAGAAAGAAAAAGTCATCACTCTGTTAGGAGGTCCAATGAAGTAATCAATCACAGATTTGTAATAAAAAGAGAAAATAATTATTCCAAATGAGGTTTTCATTTGTTTTGATGTAAGTGTTCTTGATTTAGGTGATAGAAATTACCATACAATTGATCCAGTCTCACAACTGAGTTGATATTGACTGCAGTATTCCCACATGAAGGAAAAGAGAAAATTTACAAATGTCTGATGAAATGAGTTGAGGATGAAGTGTTTTAATAGTGATAGTTGAGGTTTAGACACTGGTGAAGAGATGAGTTTTCTTTTATTAACCTCCACCCCATTTTTAAACTGATGACAGTGGATCACAGCTGTAATCCTAGATACTCAGGAAACTGAGATCTGAGGACTGCTGTTGAAAGCCAGCCTGGGCAGGAAAGTCCCTGAGGCTCTTATCTCCATTAAACCACCAGAAAACCAGAAGTGGCACTGAGGTTCAAGAGGTACAGACCTCACCTTGAGTTGAAGAGCTCAGGAACAGTGCTCAAGCCCAGACTTCAAGCCCCTGGACCAACAACAATAAAAACAAATCTCCCTTTTCTTGGACTGCCTACATCTTTTCCTAACATTCAAAAAAGCCATTTTATCACCCACTACAGTTAAGTCCTATCCTAGCTGCTGCAAATAGGATGATTTGATATCTTATGTCAAAAGTTTCATATTTGAGGAAACAAATACCAGCAGTGGTAACTTTGCGTCCCATCCTTGAACTCTGAGACTGGGCCCTTAACATGTTTATGCTGGTAGCTTTAATGTGAAGTTGGTTGTTATTTATTGGATTACTGCCCATGAGAGGAATTAATGGGTCATAAGAGATCTATGTTTAGTCTTTTGAAGAAACTCTGTACTTCATTCAAGATAGGTTAAAAAGTTTAATTCCCCACCAACAGTGTAATAGAGTTCCCATTTGGCTACATCCATGCCAGCATTTGCTATTTTTAGTTTTCCTCATAGTGGCCATTCTAAGTGGGACGAGGTAGAATCTGTCATGTTTACTTATACATTTGTTGGCACCTTCTAACTACCATAAATTAATGAATCTATGAAACCTATATTGCTCTGAGTCTTCATTCCTTTCTCTTTGTAATTTCCCCAAGCCTTTCATTTTCCTTAAGACTGGTGAAAAGTCATCCTTTCTTGCCGCGGACCGGCTCTGTGGGGACAACGGAGGACAGCTAGTGGAGGAACTGGAATAGGTGGGGAGATGGCAAACAGACAACTCACACACAAGAGGAGTGGATGCTGAGTGCGATTTAATGCAGGGGATAACAAACTTTTAAAGCAAAAGTCTCCATGAGAAAGGGCAAAAGGTTACACAATCTCGCTGCAGGGCTTCATTCTTGGGTGGTCACCAGCTGGTTGCCTGATAGGCACTTGTTTCCGGCTTTACCTCTATTTTTAAGAAATATAATGGGTTTCGATGTTTATCACCAATTAACCATTACTTTTTTCTATAGAGGCCTTAACTGTCCCATAAGATCTTTCCTGTTCCTTCTTTAATAGTAAGCACCAAGGAGGCCTAGATCTAGCAAGTCTCTTAGTAAATGAAAGAGAGTAACAGGAAGTTATTTCTCCTAAGTAGTTCTCCCAGCAATTGCCATACATTCTTTCTGTTCTAGCCACGCCTACAGCTTCTTGTAAATCTCTTACAAACAATTCTTTCTGCTGAAATGAAATTGTGAAACCCCCAATACTTTTATATTTACTTATGACTTGTCTACTAGCCTCCATAAGAGGGGCTTTCAGGGTAGCACTTAACTCTGGTGAGTCAGTCATATTTTTAAGACACTCATCAGATGTTGGAGTTGTCAACACTCTTAAGAAAGAGCCTTGAATAAGGGAACGTTGAGCATGAGTAAGCACAATGAGCAGCAGGAACAGTAAAAGATTAATAGGCACTCCTATACAGTGAAGAAAAGAAAAACAGGGACAGAAACACATCTTTCCCAGGGGCTTGCCAGCCTTTCCAAGAGGTAGGCCTCTTTGAAGCCCCATTCTCTGAGGTAGACTTCGGTGAAGTCCCATTCTCAGAGATAGGTCTCTGTGAAGCCCCATTCTCAGGTCTGAATGCAGGTTTTCTAAGCTAAGCAGACTCCACCGGAGTAGGCGTGGCACTTTCTGATGAGTGAATAGAATTCCATTGTGTGTGTGTGTGTGTGTGTGTGTGTGTGTGTGTGTGTGTGTAAGATGACAATAGGCCCATGAGTTCCTTTCTAAGCCTTTTGTTTCAACTGTAATTTTGTAATTCCATATTAAATTTGGATTGCTTTCTCTACTGCATTGAAGAATATTGTTGGGATTTTGATAGGTATTGCATTGTCAATTGTTTGGGGGCAGTATTGCAGTTTTCACAATGTTAACTCTTCCAACAAGGAGCATTGAAAAGCTTTCCATTTCCTTGAATCTCCTTCAATTTCCTTTTTTGGAGTTTTAAAGTTTTCACAGTAGAGGTCCTTCACATTTTTAGTTAAATTAGTTCCTACTTTTATTGTTGTTGTTTTGTTTTGTTTAGGTTTGATTTGATATTGAGGCTAATACATATGAGGTGGTTTTTTGGATTTCAGCCTGTGTCTTCCCATTGTTGGTAACACAGAAAAAGTACTGATTCTTGTGGGTTTTATACCCTGCTACATTGCTGAAGGTTAGCATCACCTTTACTAACTTGAGGTAGGAAGCTATAGGGTCCTTTAAATACAGGAACATTTCATCTGTGAAAAGTGATAGTTTTACTTCTTCCCTATTTAAATTCCCTTTATGTTTTTCTCTTACCTATAGCCCTTCTAGAAAGTCCATTACTATTTTGAAGAATAATAGAGAGAGTGGACATCCTTTTCTCATCCCTAATTTTAGTATCTCCATGCTTCCACATTAGGTACATGCTTATTATCTCTTTTTCATACACATACTTTAAAATTATATTGAGGAAATTTCCATGCGTTCCTAACTTCTCAGACATTTTAACCATAAAGTGCTATTTGAGCTTGTTAAAAGCTATTTCTACATCCCTATAGATGATCACGTGGTTCTTGTCCTTGCTTCTGCTGATGGTGTGCGTTATGTTTATTGACAAGTATATTGAATCCAATTGGATCCTAGGATGCATACTGTTTCATCATAGGATATGATTTTTTTGATAGTTGCTGAAATTGGTTGGTGAGAATTTTATTAAGAACTTTTGCATCAATATTTATAAAAGTGCTGGGTTCATAGTTCTCTTTCTTTGGTGAGTCCCTATCTGATATGAGGAAGAATCTAATTCTAGCTTCATTGAATGTGTTTGATAATTCCATTTCCCTTTCTATTCCACTGAAGAGTTAGATCTGAGTATTGTAAGTTATATGCACGCCTTAATTTCATGGTAAATCCATTGAGTCCTATATTTTTCTGGTATGGAAAATTGTTTATTGACATTTAATTTTCATTTCTTCTTATGTATCATTTCTTGGTTCAATTCAACTATAGGAAAGCATCAATTTCTCTAAGATTCTCCAGGTGATTGGCATATGGTTTTCAAAGTTCTCTCTTATCACATTCACAATTTTGCTAATTTATGTTGTGATGTCTCATTTTTTTCCAACTAATTTTATATATTTGGGTGAGTTCTTTTAGGAGCTCTTAGGAGCTGTGCCTCATCTACTCTTAATGTATTTACCTTGTTCTCTGGTAGGGAACATCTTATATTACCAGTTTCTTTTCTTCATGATCTTCTCTATGTAGGATACATTTGATTCACTTCTATCCTGCTGATCTGGTGGAGATAAATTGTTTCAAGTTTTCTTTGTCATGATTTTTTTTGGGGGTGGTGTGTTCATGAGACCTGAACTCTGGGCCTGGGTGCTGTCCTTCAGCTCTTCAGCTCAAGGCTAGCACTCTACCACTTGAGCCACAGCACTGATTCTGGCTTTTTTCTTTTTTCTTATGTGGTGCTGAGGAATTGAACCCAGGGCCTCAGGCACGCACGGCAAGCGTTCTACCAATTAGTCACCTTCCCAGCCCCATAAAATATTTTTATATATCCTTTAAATATAAAGGAGAGTTTGGCTTGGGATCATATTCACGGTTGGTAGTTGTTTGCCTTTAATGTTTGTCATCTATCATGCAAGCCTCTTTTTTCCTTTTTACCATATCAGCTAAGGAATCTGTATTTATTCTGACTGTATATCCTTTATAAATAATCAATCTTTTCTCTATGACACCTTTAAGAATCCTTTCCTTGATTGTAGGATACATGGGCATCAAAGATGGCACTGAGAGGGAGTTGAGTGGGCAGAGCCCAATTTACTGTAGAGCACATGGGCAGCAAAGATGGTGCTGAGAGGGAGTTGAGTGGGCAGAACCCAATTTGCTTTACATTCAGTGCATAACCAGCCTGTGGAAGCTTAGGTGCATGATAGGGTGTGACTTTGACAGTGATTGGTTCCTCTTCCTCCCCTGCCATGCCTCCCACTCTTTTTTGCTTTAAAAAGGGCTTGCTCTGTTAATAAATGAGTTTCTTCCTGCCTGACTTGACTCCCTGCTGCATCTGATTATCTCCTGGGTTGAGGGATGCTGGGGAATGGGCGAGCGTCAGCACTTACCTTTCCTCGGGCCCCATCCATCTTTCGTGGGATGGACAAAGTCCCGACATCTGGCGCCTAAAGTGGGGCACAAAGGTAAAAGATACTTGCCGAGGCTAAGCAGTCTCTCAGGGTAAGTGAAACCCTTACTATGGGTAATGCTATCTCACAGAAGAAGGAAGAGGAGAAAACATTAGGCCTAGAAAGAGTACAGGAGGACTTGGGAAGTGAGAAGGAAAAGGAATGGGTCAAATTCGACTGAGAACACACTGACACATGCACAGTGGAAGTCAAAATAAGGGTGAATGTTACTCCCTCTAACTCAGATGCTGCTGATGGTTGTAGGCCCCCTCCCTATTCCCCCTATTAGAGGGGAGGCACGGTGCCTTATGCAACCTGCAAAAGGGACTTGCAAGACCTGTACCCCTACCAACCTTCCATGGATGGGCTGAGGGCTGGGGAAGTAGCCTACTCGGAGGCCGCCACTGGAAAGAAAGGGCCACCACCCAAGAGCCCGGACCCTAGGCCACAGAATTCATTTCCCCAAGTGTATCCAGTCAATATGGCACCAGGAGCTAACAGGCCCTTGGAATGGTATCCATGGGAAGCTAAGGATCTTGAAGAACTCCGTAAGGCAGTGGCGGAGGATGGCCCAAACTCCTCGGGCCCAGACCCTATTACCAGACATTGCTTATCACCTGTGTGTCCCTAAGGACTGGCTGGATGTGGCCAAAGCTGTCCTTACTTGTTCTCAGTTATTAAATGTTGTGCTTTCTTTAAGGAGGAATGCAGAGTGTGAGCGGAGAATAACCGGCAGGCTCAACCAGCTATAGCTATTACTTACTCATGTTTACAGGGATGGGGGAAAGGTACTCCACTGGCATCCAACAGGCCGCAATACCTGGCCTGTACCATGACCAGGTGAGGCAGCAGGACTTGCCGCATGGTACAAACTGGATGATGTGCCTACTGAGTCCCCCATAGCAGGAGTGAGACAAAAACCAAGTGAGCCTCTACCTGATTTTATAGACCAAGTCCAACAGAGCATTCACTGGAAGCTGCCAGCAGGGAACCTCCAAGATCAGTTTGTAAACCTGCTTGTCTGGGAAGAGATGAATGCAAACCACTACATGGCCTGCACAGGATTGAGAGAGAGTTCCCTGGGCAGATGGGTGGTGGCCTCGCAGGATGTGGACATGCAACAGCACCAGTCCCAATCACTGTTTTAGCTTTACAGGCTCAGACATCTGTAATGACTGAGGCTATTACCCAGGCACTGGCAGCCCAGGGCTAAAGAACCCCAAGACCATCGGGGAGAAGTACTTGTTTCAAATGTTGCCAGGAGGGGCACTTTAAGAGGGACTGTTCACAACAATCTCCTGCCAGCCAGCCTGGGAGCAAACTACCCCCTACACCCTGCCCCAGGGTCAGGGAGGGATACCATTGGAAAAAGAATGTGTATCCAAGTTTGATTTAGATGGAAAGCCTTTAAACTAGGGGAGGGGCATCCTCTAGCCCCATTAACTCAAGGAGGAATCCCCACTGCTGTGAGGCCCAGGCAGCCTCGTGGCAAAAAGACCTCAGCCCATAGGATCATCCCCTTGGTGGAAGGACTCCACCCTACAAATGGATGTAATGTTCACTACAGACCATCAAGCATCCTATGATGATATCCTGGATGGATATGAAGCACAAAGTCTTAAACAGGATCTAGAGGGAGTTAAGAAAAAGGATTTTTTTAACTTTCATAACTACAGAGAAGAACAAAGGGGACTCGCTTGTGTGCACCCCCAATCCTAAAAGCCACTGCCCCACGAGTACCTCCCATTAGGTGGAAGCCGGGAAGCCCAATCTGGGTGGAGCAGTGGCCATTGAACAAACCTAAACTTGTAGCCCTCCACCTTCTGGTGGAGAAACAGATAAATCTTGGGCACATATGTCCTTCTATGAGTCCTGGGAACACATCCGTATTTGTTATTCAAAAAGCCTCAGGGGATTGGCTTATGCTCCAAGATGTAAGGTTAATGAAGGGATGGAGCTATTAGGAACACCCCTAAGAGGCATGCCCTGGACTTCCTCTCTACCTTCAGAATATACCTTGGTTGTAATTTATATTTGTTGGGAGCCGACAGTAAAGCTCTAAGGTCATCTTGACCCCTGTGCTCACTTGGAGGCACGTACAAGGAGCTGGCTTACTTAAGAAACACTAGGTGGGCTGGGAAGTTGGCTCAGTGGTAGAGTGCTTGCCTTGCATGCCTGAGGCCCTGGGTTTTATTCCTCAGCACCATATAAGCAAAAAGAAAAAACCCAGAAGTGGCGCTGTGGCTCAAGTGGTAGAGCGCTAGCCTTGAACTGAAGAGCTGAGGGACAGTGCCCAGGCCCAGAGTTCAGGCCCCACGACCGGACCAAAAGAAAAAAAAAGAAAAAAAAGAAACACTAGGTGCCCGGGATTGCTTTGCTTTGTCTGCAGAGTTTTTTTTACTCTCTATCAGTTGACCTTGTCTTGTTTTTACTGCACTCTGTTTTTCCTGAAATTTACCTTGTTTTTCTGGACTATTGTAACCTTATGTTACCTCTTGACTTCTAATAGTATATATTAGGGAAAGTTAAAAATAAACGGTGCTGCAGTCTTTAGCTGCAGACCTCCCAACCCCATCCTGTGTCTTATGTCTTTATTTTGCCGCATCCTTGCCCCCTAATTCAGGATTGCCTTTCGTTGCCGGCAGGCTCCAGCAGATATTAAAGATTATTTTTTTTCTGTCCCCCTGCATTCAGATGACTGCGAGAAGTTTGCTTTCTTCATCCCTTCTCTGAATTTTTCCCAGCCTGATTAGAGGTGTGAATGGACGGTGCTGCCACAGGGAATAGCCAATAGCCTGGCCTTCTGCCAACAATAGTTGGCCACACTTTTACGGCCTGTTCTGGGTTCAGATACCTCTCTTGCCTATGCCTACATGGATGATATAATTCTGGGGCCTCAAAACCCAAGCTGCCTGGAGGGCCTTCTGGCTCAGGTTCTTGCCATATTCAAAAAGTGGGGGGTTACCATAGCCCTTAATAAAATTCAAAAGGTACCTCCTTTGAAGGTGCTCAGGACTCACCTTACCTTGACTCAGGCCAGCCCCCTTAAGCCTTTGCTGGATATTCCAGCCTCTCTAACCTTAACCCAACTTCAAAGATACAGACTGAAAATGAGGGCCAGTGGTGTCTTCATATGAAGCTTATTCTAAGAATGAGAAAATATGAAATAATGCCTTCTATGTAAGTGCTTTGGGAACAAAAAGTGAAATGATGCAACAAAAAAATATAAAAACAAAATAAATTAGGATAATTATTGAGCAGTCATATTATCTATGAGAACCATGAAAGGAAGAGGAGAGAGACAGATGTGCAATAACCTAGCTATCCACAAAATCCATGCCTCTGATCAATTTATAGAGTAAACAATTGTATATTATCTGAGTCAAGCAGAAAAGGTTAGGTAAGGTGATGTTAGGGAAATGAACCCTAAGATATGTATTCAAATGATTTATTTTTCATGTGATTATTTCTAACACATTTGTAAGATTATTTCTTTGTTGCTTTGTATGTCCCTCCCTCACAGTGTAACCCCTGATTTCACTGTATTTGATGTCGGTATAATTTGTGGAGGGAAAGGGGAAAAACAAATCGTTTAAATAGGGATACAGGTGGACCTATTGCAACAATGAGATGTACAAGTCGTTATGTGGAAAATAAACTTTATAACTTTGGTGCAGCGGGGGGGAGGGTGGTGGCAGGGGAAGGATGGGAAGGGATGGGAAGGGGAAACAAAGGAGGAGGCTACAATGCTTGATAAATGTACTCATTATCTTGCCCATGTAATTGTAATCACTCTGTACAGTATTTTCACAGTTAAAAATAATAATAAAAGAGATGGAAATAGAATTTATTTATTTACCTGAAATTAGTAAATACATTTTTTAGTAGCCTATATAAAGAGACATAGCTGTGAGCAAATCGCAGACAAGAATCTAAATCCGATAATTCTAGTAACAGATATGACTGAAATCAGTTGAATCACACTTTTCCTGTAGAGTGAAGGAAAGCAGCTAGAGAAGGCATGTCGATTGTATCTGGGACAAAACTTTGTGGAAAATGGGATCAAGGATTACTTACTGGTGATCCACTTGCGCTGGATGCGTGATCTTAACAATTGCTTGCTGATTCTGAACTATTGCTTTAACCATTATATTTTCCAAGAAGAAAAGGTGAGATTTAATTGATAGCAAAGGACTACTAATACACTTTGACTTCTCAATAAGCACATTCAATAATCAAAATCACATGAAGACATAGACAGGCCTACTTTTTTACATGAAAACAAGTGTCTTTTAAAAATCAAGGAATTTAAGTATGCCCACAAAATACTTCTATTTTACTACTGCATTATACATTTTTTTTCCTAATGTTGGGTAACAAATAATGGATCTATTAGAAAGCTCTTAAAGCTCATATGTTCAATAGTGAGTTCTCTTATATTATATCATGATATTTTTTGTTTATGGTCTTAAGAAGAAATTTACTAGCTTAAATTTCTGACAGGACAATATCATCACTGTACATCTTGCTTCTATAAAGTTTTAAATTACTATCTAAGTATTTGCATTAAATAACTACAGAGGAAAAAGTAGATGCCACATTGTTGGCTCATGTCTTTAATCCTAGATAATCAGAAAGATGAAATCTGAGGTTTGTGGTTTAAAAGCAGACCAAGAAAAAAGAAGTCCATTAGATTCTGATTTGAAAGTCACCAGCAAAAGTTAGAAATGGAGCTGTGGTACAAGCAGTAAAACTCTAGGCTTGAGAAAACTAAAACAAAAAAACAACAACAAATTCTGGGACAAAACCAGTCTCTGAGTTCAAGCCTGAGTATTAGCACCGAACAAATGAATTATTAAATAATTAAAATAAATTAAGTGGTCACATGTGGCGAGGCAAGTAAAATGTAACACCCATGGTGACTGGATTGTGCATTATTTTGTAATAAGGCAAATTATCATTTGTCCTAATCACCAATATTTTATTTGTACTTTTTTTGGTACTAAATCCTGAATTTGCATGCATGTATATGTGTGTGCATGTGCACACGTGTGTATGTGTATATGTGTGCGTGTGCTGTTGCAATGTTGCTTGCCAATGTGGACAGAATGAGGCTGAAAAGAGCTAACTGTGTTGCCATGTTTTTATTTATCAGTGTTCTGTCATGTCATTTCAGTGGAACCACCCTTCTGTACATTTTATTTGTCAAATAATATCATCACAATATAAGCATTTACAACATTAAGTTAGATAAATGAGATCACTTTCAGCTCTTAGTATATATTAGGTTAGAAGATACAGATATAATTAGGTAGAAAGTTATTGCTGTAAGATGACTGTCAGTACAATATATGTATTTGACCTCTTAAATTGGTTATACTTTTAAGATATACTCAAGGAGTGCGTTTGACCGAATTGACCAAATGGGTATTACTCTCTGTTTATTCCTATGAAACACAAGGTTGATAAACTCTTTCCGGATTTCTGTTGAAAATAACTTTCTTTGTAAAATCATATCTATTCTCACTAAGAGATAATCAACCCCATATTATGTTTGAATATCCCATCTAATTGACTGAAAATAAGTATTGTTAGATATTCCTTTCAAAAATGAACAAACAAAAAGCATGTGTCATCTTGAGATTATGGATGTATTTGAAGTTGTTTTGTACATGCACAAGGATCTTCACTAATGGTTCTTTTGTGGGAGTAACTATCACAACTTTAACAAATAAGGTTTTTTGAATATCTTTTCCAGTATACATAACATCCCAGAGAGGCTCTTGCAATTTCTGAAAGGCGTTTGAATATTTTGGTATTCTTTCAGTTCATTGACTATAGAGCTAAAATTTCTGAAATAAATATTGTTAAGATGTAAGTGAAAATGTAAGTGGGTATATAAGCTTTTCTATGCGTCATTTTATGAAAACCCAGTTTTTATGAAAGTAAATGAAATAGAATAAAAGAATGTAAGTGAGTTTGTTAAGCTAATTATTATATAACTTTGTTTACTATTAACACAGTCCTTTGATGTATGTGATGTAGTTAAATTATTTCCTTTGTGTCTCTCTACTTCAGTTAGTTTTGGAATCTTTGTAGTTATGAGTGAATTTTTAGGATAAATAAAGGTCTTTGAAAATGATTAGGATTAATCTTGGGTTTTGTGTCCTACTCCCAAGAAAATGAGTTATTTTCAAGTGTTAATATTTTATGATTGAATCTTCAATATCCAAGAAATTTTGAAAATATGCAGTAGTATTGATGTCTTTTTAAATCAATGGTATTCACAAGTTTGAGTGTCTTTAATTCGTGCTTAGGTCTTGGTGTCTATGATTTTTAACCTCTCATTCCTAACATTAATGAGGGGTCAAACTGCATTTTTAGGTATATGAAACGTAAAATATTTATCTGGGGTCAAAGCTGATTTTTATGTCAGTCTTGCTTTAATAGCATTTTAAAGTAGTACCTTTCTCTCAAAATGTTAGGTAAGAAAGCAATCAAAATACTTCTAATGGTAAACAAATTAGGTGAGCTACAATGTGGAAATGATTGGTGCATAAGTACTGTAGTCTGTTTCCATCAGGAATTGGGCAAGTCATTCTTTCAGTATGACTGTGTTAAACAGTGATGGGGGTGTCTCCAGGCAGTGCAGTTTTGAGTCATGGGATAGAATATGATTTCTACAAGTTTGAGCTAGAAATAAAGAATGTTATAGTTTAACAGCTCCTTTCACCAGGGAGGTATAAATTGATTATGAACTTGGAGTTTTCATATTACATTTACTTATTTCCTTTTTGTTTTTATGGTTGGTCGTGGGGCTTGAACTCTAGGCTTGGGCACTGTCTCTGTGCTCTTCCTCTCAAGGCGAGCATTTTACTGCTTGAGCTACAATGCCACTTCTGGTTTACTAGTAGTTTATTAGAGATAAGAATCTCTCGGACTTTCCTGCCTGAGCTGGCTTTGAACAGCCATCCTCAGGTCTCAGCCTTCTGAGTAGCTAGGATTACAGGCGTGAGCCACTGGCATCCGGCTCATTTACCTATTTTCTAACAAGGATAAAGTGAAATATTATTAGAGTGTGGACAGTAATTCTGGGAAAATTTCCTAGATTTAGTAGACTAAGTGCTGGTATTTTAGTCATAAAATAGAATGAAGTTATTTGATACAGTGGGAATGGGCCGCAGGCTAGCATTTACCATGTGTGCAATGTTGTACTAGTAATTCCAACTCTGAAGACCTCAATATCATCATCTGAGCATTAGAAATAGATGTAGTTCTACTTCATGGGATTATTGTGAGGATTAAGTTAGATACTATAGGTAACGTACTTGGAAAAACAATCAATCAACATTTGATATTTTCTACCTGTTATTTTATCATGTGATGAATTCTAACATTGTTTTCTCTTAAAACGTGAGTCAAAATAATAGTTTCCTCCACAGAAATTTTCTTTGCAGGTATTTTCCTCATAATGACAGAAAAGTGACCAACACAATGAATATCAATACATCACCTTCCATATCCTAAATGCTGGATGCATTGGATCATTTACACCATCCTGCACTATATAGACACTAAGATTTGAAGGACTGCAGGATCCAGGCAAGCTAAGGTAGGAAGCTAGAGACGTTGGTTTGCAACTCTGATGCCATCGATGATGGGAAGGATAAAAGGACAGATCAGGTGCATGTTCTTGTGGAAAGGAATCCCTATCCTAAAATTAGCCACTGATATTATGCCAACCTAGCAAGAACAATATCCAAAGTTGAAATACCCACAATTTCCCACAACCAAAATAAGTATATACATTAACATCCCAAAACTTAGTACAATCTGTTCTTTGTTTTAATATCATCTTTAACTGATTATCATATGATGTGACAGAATAATTCTTTATTAAACTTATGATATATTTAAAAAGACCTAGAAAATTAATTCTCACTTATTATGTGCAAACGAATGGAAAATTGCCTCATTTCTTACATATTTGACTACCACTAAAAATTCATATAATGATCATTATAGTAATATATTCTGATTTACTACTTAACTTTGTAACAGTTTTTAAACATTTTGATTCTCTGCTGAAATTTATGTATTTATATATTATCCTCAAAATATATCCCTTGGGTAAGTGGGGCAGATTTTACAAAGTTTTTAACCAGTGGTTTCTAAGAATTCTTAATTGGAATATTATTTGGTTCATTTTTTAATTTCAATTTAATTTTATTATGAAGGTAATGTAGAGGGGGTTACAGTTACATAAGTAAGGTAATGAGTACATTTCTCATGGAAGGAACATTGTTATCCCCTCCATCAATTTTATTTATACACTCAACTACTGTACTTTTTCTTTCTTTGTTCATGTATTTTTATTATTAAATTTGATATACAGATGGTTTGCAGTTACATAAATCAACTAAACAGTACAATCCGTTTTACTGTGTAAATTTCAAATTTTGAACTTAATTACTTATTTTCTTTTGTTTCTTTACGGTAATTCTTTTTTCATGGTTGTAGGATTAGTTAATTTAATTTTGCATAATTTTAACACATGTAAATTATTCAGACATATATATTTTACTTTTAAAATATTTAATATGTGAATATCTAAAATTATTTTCTGAATTTTATATGGTTGGTGAATTTAAATAAATTTATTTTCTTATAGTGCTAAACATATTTTCCAGGTAACAAATACTTACTGTATTTCTAAGAAGCACATACTTTTAATAAGAAAGGCTTCATTACCTGTTCACTTTTTGGTACTTGTATTTGGTATTTGTACTTGAATTAAAAAAAGGTTTGAGCTGGGCATGGTGATTTGTGGCTTCCATTTTTTAGCAATGGTAGGAACTGCGAATAGGGTTTGTAATTCGGGAGAGCCTGAGAAACTGAGACCTAATTATAGAAATATCCACATTGAGATGATTAGAGATATAGCCATCCCTAGTGAGATATAGAGCAGCCTGTTATCATATTCTAAATCTTGAGTTAAAACACCAGTAGCATCAATCTTTTGTCAAAATAAAAGGATAAATATTTCAAAATGTTTCTTATTTAAAACTTGTTTGCAAAGGTTCTCATATCTTCTATTTCTTAATTTTCAATTAACTTCATCTATAAAAATCCAAGTATATTGTGTCTATTTTATTTCTACTAAATTTTTAAATAGTATGAGCTATATTATGATTTCATATATTAACTTATTTTTACTATTTGTGATAATTTCCTCTGTTTAATATGATAACAATATTCCAAATGTGTGGATGTGGTGTTTGTGTGTGTGTGTGTGTGTTTATGTTGTTTTTGTGTGTGTATGCTTTGTGTGTACTTTGTAATGCTTGAGAGATCACACCATTGTTTCACATATGCTAGGCCAAGGTTTAACCAATGAACTATACTGTGTAGTTATAATGTAGTGTTTTAAATTACGACTTTTAAATTTTCATGCCTAGTATGTTTTTTTCAAAATTATATATGCTAAAATGTGATCTATATTCTATCCATGTTAGCAATTTTTATTATTCTATTGTATTTAGAATATTTCCAATGCCTTTCCACTTCCAAACTCTTGCATTTGTTGTTGATAAAGGTTTTACTTTTCTTCTGTTTTTGGCTTCATTCTTTTTCTCTTTAGAGATTACCTATTCTTTCTCTTATTTCTTTGGAAATTATTTTTCATATTGCTATTAATATTTCTTTACATTGTAAGTGGTCTATACAATGCTTTATTTTCTATTTTATTTTTTCCCATCTTCTCTGACTTTCAGTCCATACTATTAGGTGGATTAAAAAGAAAATTGATTCAGGACCCTTTGATTATTTTCCTCCTTCTCTTCTCTGAAGAGTTTCTGATTTTTGAAACACAATACCAATGACATACAGCTCCTATGTGGTCCATCATTCTATTCTATCCCCTCTCACTCTCTTCTGTAGTACAGCTCAAGTCATTATCATTCGGGTTTATTATGGTATAGAGTGCTATTCATATATCTAAATCTATATCTAAATTTTAACTCATTCCTAAATTAATTTTAGTTGTTTCAAGCATTCTCTTAAGACTTTTTCTATATATAATATCTGGGGTCTTGTGTTTTCACAAAGTGCACAATATGAGTGACTATCAAACATCTAGATAACTCTGTAGAATATTGGTCCAGCTGCTCAATAAACCCATGTGTAAATTCAAGGAATACAGGTCAGTCAGAACAATTTTGTAAAATGGTGTAGCTTGAGCCCCCATACTAGATTTGAATCTTATTACCATGTTTAGTGGTGAAGACAACATTGCACTACTATAAGGACAGACACATAGAAGAATGTAACACATTTATCAAAAATAAATTCTTAGATTTATGGTCAATAGATTTTGAAAAGGATGCCATGACTTTATGAAATAAAAATAGAATCTTAAATGGGTGTATTGGCACTATTGCCTTTCTAGATCTTAGACTACTTCCTCAAAACTTAAACAAAAATTTAAAATAAAATATGATTATCAAACTAAATGTGAGATGTAAAAACCTATAAAACATAAATGTAAAAATTAATGACATTGGATCAGTAAAGGTTTCTAAAAATTTGAAATGGAAAGCATTAGTGGCTAAAGAAAAGCAAGAATTAACTGGTTAAGATCAACTGATAAGTTTTCATAATTCTATGAAAGAAGTGAAAACATATCCAACAGATAGAGGGCACATATTTGTTAAAGCTACAATGATACTGAGTGTTAAGTACTTTTATATCTTCTAATTTTATATAATTTTTTCCCAAACAGGATATTTCTTTAAAGAATATATGTAAATTAATAGTGAATAGGAGGAGCATATGAAATAAGCTCCTCTTTAGTATCTAAGAAAAAATAAAATGAAAACTCACTAGTATGACCATAATATAAAAAGATGACACAAAATATAGTAATGCATTTGTGGAGAAATTTATATAGTCCACATATTGGATTGATTTGTATAATTCTGCAATCATTTTAGCAAGCAAGTTGTCAAGTCTTCAAATGGTCAAAGAGAATTGTATAAGATCCAGCCATTACACTTTTATGTCTGTATTAAAGAGAATTTAAAAAAAAAAACTTGTTTGGACAGAGAATGTAGTTTATTGACAGTGCACTTGAGCAGTCTGTGTGAGACCCTGGAAATAATCCCCAAAAACGAATTTTGAAGAGACACACTAGAGAGGATGTATGCTGGACAAATACTTGTAAGTGAATTTTATATCTATTTTAATGTATGTTCTAAAATTTACAGCATTTCTATTGGAAGAATCGCAAGTTTGTGAAAATTAGGCTTGGCAAAACTATGATTGTACAATTCACTTCCAAAACACTAAAATGTATACTATAGATGGAGATCATATATGGCATGTGAATTACATGTCAGCCAAAAAAAAAACTATTGTTAAAAATTCTTCACAAAAATTGCAGAATATCTGTAAAGATGTTTTCGGTGTTGGCTAAAAACTATTTGTAAACTACAACTTTTTAAACAAATATTTGATTTCTGTTTATTTTGAGTTTATGCAGAGATAACTCAATCAAAAAGTGTATGTGATAACTAGAATACCTGGGAATTGTGCATCACTTATAAGTAATTGATAACATTTTCTGGAAGAAACTTTTAGCAAATGACAGAAGACCCAAATCTGTGCATCTGCATTTTATGAAAGCCATATGTTACTTGCTGAATCCAATTGCTTTTCTCTACTTTCCTAGGAAAAAATTATTCTCAAGGTAAGAGCCATTAGCAGTAAAAAAGATACAAAATACATAATCATCATGATTTATTTGTGAAAATAACAAATTAAATAAAACAATTCCACTTAAACAACTCCAATATTAGTACCCATGAAGATGTTCCTGAATGTCAATATCCATTGAATTTTTGGAATTTTAATTCCTACGAATTAGGACAAACATAGCCTTAGCATAAACCTTGGACTAATTTTCTTAATTGTTTTGAAATTACAAAAGAATTGATACCATTAAGAAAATGATTCTTTCCTATGGAAATCACGTAAAAATATTTATCACTTATTATAATTCAAATACCAAATAAAAGTAATTTACGTAATCATTACAAATATCATTTTATTACTATTGTAAAATAGAATAAAAACCAGTCTCGATATATTATCATTATTCTTAATTCCTAATCATTACCTAAATATCTTAAACAATTTAAATAGTCATGTATTTAACATAGATGTAAATATTCTATACTTTTACTTAACATTTTCCAGGGGCATGTATACATGTTTCTAAGAAATGTTCACTGCAGTTAAAAGATGCTTTTGTGAAATTAATGTAATATATTGTGTTGCTGTTGTTTTGTTGTTTATAAGGCCTCGGCATTGTCCCTAAGCCTTTTTATGCTCAGTTCCAGTACTCTACAACTTGAGGCACAGAGCTAATTCTTGTTTTTAGTGGTTAATTGGAAATAAGAATCTAACAAGTACTTTCCTGTCTGGGCTAGTTTCAAAAACAATTCTAAGATCTCATTACCCAGAACAGCTCCATTTATAGGCATGAGTCACTGGCACTTGGTTTGATGTATTTTTTTAATTTTAATTATATTTTAGGATTTCTGTTTCAGTATAATGTACATTTTTCTATACATAAATTTAGATATATAATTATATATATACATATGATGACAAATAATCTATAAAAATGTATGTCTTTCTATACACACATATGTGAATATATATATATATATATATACATATATATATATATATATATTTCTGAAGACAGACACCTTCTAAAACTTTGATGCTACTAATTTTTGACCTTTTTCACTTCTAAGATATACTGTCTATTTTTACAAAACTTTCCTAGAATAAAATAACTAACCTTCAATAGAAAGTAGAGTTTATTATTTTCAAGGGAATTTTAGATATACACATGATATTGTAGTGATATTTGCAGTATATTACTTGAAATGATCCCGTTACAACTCTTAAATATTTGTGTGTAGTGCTGGGAGAGAGGAAGTTAATTCATACTGGTTAGGAATTTGTTCATAGGGAATTGTTCAGAAATTTTTCAAAGGGAAATATAGAAAGACAGATTTTTAGAAAGCAAAGGAGATCAGGTATGAAAGAAGGATATAAAACTTATCTCAGAGATATTAAGAACTAGCTGAAGAATTTTAGAATGCCAAAGGCGATGAAGAATAAGCCTAGTTGATAACTAGTTCTTCAATAACTGAAAATGGTTCCCTAGAACTGTTTTTGGTATAACTTAGTTATTATTATCATTTATTCCTTCCATCTGGAGTTATTCCTTCTCTTCTGTCAAAACTATTAATTATGTTGTGCCTTTTTGGTGCCATGCTTGACAAAAACATTTCCAAAATCTCACTTAGACTACCCTTCTCATTGTGATTAGCATTGAACACTCAAAAGTTTGGAATCTTTGAATTTCCAGCATTATTTTTCAACTGATATCTAAACACATTCCTGTCATTACTTGCCGTGACCTATTAACAAAAATTTTTTTGCTCAACAAGGTTTTTTTTTTTTAAATATAGGTAAAGTACATGAATTAAGGACTATTGTCAGGTATCAGTATGGAAGGAGCAATTATATATTCTATGGATGGGTTATTTTGCATTTACTAACAAAATGACTTATTTTGCCAATCCTGGAGCTTCAACTCAGGGCCAGGGAACTGTTCTTGAGAGATTTTTTTTTTTTTCTCAAAGATAGCACTCTACCACTTGAGCCACAGTACCACTTCCAGTGTTTCTTTTTCTGTGTATGTGGTACTAAGCAATGGATCCCAGGGTTTCATGCACGCTAGGCAATAACTGTACCACAAAGCCACATTTCCACAGCCCTAAACGAGTTTCTTAAGATGGCATTACTTTTTCATTCCGTTACTTTGTATTATAGTTTTGGCCAGGTGGTCGAAAAGAAGTGCAAAACAGTACTAAGTTTAGTAAGCTGACATTCCTATCACATCACTAAAGAAGTACAGTGTTAAGACCTGCAGGACTCATAGGGTTGTTACATATGACATTATTATGTAAAACACCATTAACAGTCATCTCTAACATCCATAACATTCTGCTTCCACTTTCAAGGTCAAGAGCTAAATATCTAAGACTTTTTATTGATTGGGTGTGTTTCCTAGGAAGGAAGAAGGAGGATGTGGAAGGTGATGGTGGAAAAATACGTATATTGGCTTCCTGTCCACATTTTTTGCATTTGTAAAAAGTGCTACTGATGAAATCCCACATACATATAATTGACTATGCTATCTGCAGAAGATGCAGATAAATGAAGTCATTTATTCTGGTGGAGAGTCACAAATGTTAACAAAACCCATTTCTGGAAAAAATACTAGGTAAGAAAGTATAACGTATTGTATATAAAATGGTTTCTTCTCCTAGCAGAACAAAATGTAGTATTGAAATGACTAATCGAGGTTTCTTTGAGATTTTCTGCTGTCTCAGTATCAAAATATTCTCTAACTCCTGTAACATCCAAGCATAAAATCATGATTTGAGGATCTCAGTAATTTTAGAAACAAAGGTACATAATACTTCCTTCCTGCAGAGACATGTGATGGCAAGTATGATTGATTGTATTATAGTTCTCTTCTTTTTCCTCTTTATCACAAGTGTTGTATATCTTGGCATATTTCTCTGTCCTGCTTCCTGTAGGTGAGATTAACCTCTACTCTGCAATGTCAAGATGGGTCATGTGACTTACTTCAGCTTACAAAAATGAACCAGAAGTGGTCAAAGGGTATTTCTAGGGGAAGATTTCTATCACATTGTCTGTGTCTAACAGATGATTTATTTTCCCTTAGCCCTAAAAACAGCATATTTCTAAAGGGAGTCTTCTTTCAGCTTATATAGTGGAAGAATATAGCATGGGAAATAGAGGCAAAACTCAAATACAGCCACACACACACACACACACACACACACACTCACACACACACACACACACACACACACACACACTCTCACACACACACACACATATATATATATATATATAAAACAGGCAGAACTAAGCTAATATTAGAATATGATATTAAGATGTTAGTTTCTTACCATTCTTGTATAGATTTATGATAGATGAGTATAGCACTAAACAAATAGATAACATTTACTGTTTGATGCTATTAATTTTTTTGTTTTATATATAAGCATTCTCTCCTGTTTGATGCTATTCTTTTTTATATATAAATAAGCATTCTCTATGTGATCACTTGTGTGGTTATCTTTTTCTAAACATGTGTTTAATCACTATAGACCACTGT
Organism: Dipodomys spectabilis; assembly: GCF_019054845.1. Classification (NCBI taxonomy): domain Eukaryota; kingdom Metazoa; phylum Chordata; class Mammalia; order Rodentia; family Heteromyidae; genus Dipodomys; species Dipodomys spectabilis. The sequence goes on along the minus strand of NW_024871251.1, from coordinate 56,988 downwards.
ATCTAATATCCACAATCATTATCCAGACCTAGTCATTGAGATGAGGAAGAACAAAATGTCTAGATTTCTCCTTTTTTCTTCTTCTACTTTTTCTAGTGTGAATTCTCATCCTTTCTCCAAATTCTCCTATTAATAAGGTAAGAATGCACATAGTAGATATCAAGCAAAAGGCTTCAAAGCCAGACTTTCATTCTTTCAAAAATGGGTGAAGTAAATCAGAGTAGCTTAAGGAAGTATAAAAATATGACTTTATTCCCTGTCTGGCTTCTACCATAGGGTGGGAACATGACTCTAAATATCTAATAAACCATTTGCCTTGGCTAATTTTTTAAATAGTTTTTAAAATAAATAGTAATTTTAAAAATTTTTTAAAAATAATTTTAAAAAAATAGTAATTTGCTGTTTGAATAAGACCATTATTTTTTGAGTTGAGAGGCTAAATTTTATCAGAATCGAAATATAATGAAAAAAATGATTTTAAGATAAATAGCTGGTAGTTACCTTTTTAACGTGAAATACACACAGAGACATCTTTTTTCTTCTTTTTCTATCCACACTGATTCAAATTCAATAAGCAGTTCATGTAATTCAAATAGCTGTGTATCAGGAATAGATTAGACTACAAAAAGTTAGAAAAAGAGAACCAGTATTGGGTGGTGCATTCTTTAAAAATAACTGTCAAATAAGTATTAACTATAATTCCAAAATAATAGCAGGCAAATTCTCTTGAAAAGAGAAGATTTTAAACAGAATGTATCAAAAGTGACAGTGCCTGCACTGCTTCAGGAGATTTAGAGTTCTCTGGGATTTAGAGTTTTTAGTACATGAGAATGTTTTAACCAAGATTATTTGCTTTCAGGGACTAAAATTTTTAGTTATATTTCATATAAGAAATATGTTGTTCAAATTTAATGAAAGGATAACAGCTTATAGTAGAAAGAATGCTACACACTCACTGTAGTAGGCAGCAAAATACCTTCCCAAAATATCTATCGTCCTGAAATATCTAATCCCTCAAATGTAGATTTGCATTTTATACATACATATATATATATATATACACAACATATATATATATATATATATATATATATATATATATATATATATATATATATACAAGTTTGTAAAATAATCACCCTTCATTACCCAAGGAACGCAAATTTGAATAATTATCAGATGGGAAAATTATATTCAAATGGGCATTTAAAAGTCCCAGCTGTAGTTGGAAAGGGACATGATTCGGTAAGAACCCTCAGAAAGATGTAAAGATGCTACATTAGAAGATAAAGGAAAAGACAACAACCCAGATTTGAAGTTTCTGGAAAGCGGAAGTAAGTGCATTTTTGCACTAGAATCATCTGAAAAGTATTTCAGCTCTCTCAGTGACTCGATTTTAATCTAGTGAGACGTCTTTTAGATTTCTGTCCTTTAGAACTGCAAAATGATAAATACAGATTATACAAGCCACTTAACTTGTAGAAATTTATTACAACAGATTTGACTGAGTAAACTAAGTCAACTACAGCCTTTTCCCTATGCAACTACAGGGACACCACATGTCCTAGTTTCTGAGAATAAGAAAAAGTTGCCACTGGCTTTGTACACATGTGTGGTGTACATACTACTAAGGGCCTTGCATTAATGAAGTCTTGAAATTATAAATAATATCTAAATAAAAAGCTCCCTATCTTTATTTTCACATTTGGGGATCATTAAGTACTAAAGTTATGCAGAAGACCAGGGTAAGAATATAGAAATGAAATCTGTCTCCTAATATTATAAAGATAATTTATGTCATTTTGACTTATACTCTTTAAAGTAATAAAAAATAAGGTAAAACAGAAACTCAATTTTTTATCCTTCCTAACTTTGCAACAGAAAATAGAAAATCCAGTAAAGATACAACAATCCCAGGATGGTATAGGATGTTATAGGATCACTAGATGTTGAAAAAGAAGATAACAAAAATGCGTCCCTTGGAACAATGGGAAACAAACTCTACACCGAAAGATTGTGATATAGCTAGAAAATAGTTTCCACTATTCTCTCTTTGATATTTTAGGTTTGTTTACCCAGCAACTTTCCTCTCTTAAGTAATGACTATTTATTAATACTCAAGGGTTTGCAGCATATATCCCAGCAACAAATAATGCTTCTAAATGTAAAAAAAGAATGATACTAAGAGTAACCAAGGGTATTGTGTTGCTATAGCTGATAAATAAGAATGATTTTTGTGAATAGTCAAACCATTTTGATTTTTTTCATACCTTTCCTCTTCTCCAACATGAGAAATCCTAGTCAAGATATGCAAAACATTAATAAAGGATTTTATATTTTTATTGTTCACACTAAAGCAAATACACTTTTCCTCTTTGCAAGCCTGATTTTGAAAGAGTCAGACCCTCACAATTATTTTTATAGACAAAAGTTTACCGCTTTGGCTTAGGTGTTTTCCTGCCTTTGGCCGTTGCTCTCCATTATTTTGGCGACTACACAGAAAAACAAGATAAATCCATTATGCTTATGTTGAATTGTTCAAAGTCAAAGTACCTCCAAACAAAGTTTTCTCTTCCCTTCTACACTGCTAGTTGAAGTTTAAATGATAACAAAAATGTCATTCTTTAATGTACATTCTCATTGAAACCAGTGAAAACAGGAATGTCTGTGATTGCTTTTATAAAATGCTTTCAAGTATTTTCCTTGGCTATTTTCATTATTGCCTTTGTTCCATCCTCTAATCAGGAACACAGGGTTACACAAAAAGATCTTTCTAAGGAATAGGATGTTAGTCAAAAAAATAGATGCATAATTAAAGATTTTCATCACTTAAGAGATTGAAAAGCTCAGAAGACATTTTGCTATTACTGGAATGGTTCTTAAACTAAGTGAAATGCATGTAAATGTGACAGTTGTTCCAAACAATGATTATGGCTTATACTTTTCTCCTTCAATGAGATGAGTAACTCATGAAACCTCTGACAACGTTGGAGGGCATATCGATTTTAGGGCAGAAGAGTTAATGTTAGAAAGCCAAGGGAGATTCCTTAAACAGCACTGGCTATCACTTATCAGTTAATTATACTTATGACATATAAGTATACAAACATGTAAATATGAATTGAGTGAGAAATGTGTGATTTACACAATTGATTCAATGACAACTAAAACTAGAAAACACTTCCCTACATTTATGTAAACTATTATATCTAGTGAAGATTTAAAGTTTTAGAATACATTTTAACATTTACATCAAAATATTTGTTTATTTCTAATTTTTGTCGATCCTGTGGTTTGAAATCTGGGCCTGGACGCTTTCTCTCAGCTGTTCAGCTCAAAGCTAGTGCTCTACCACTTGAGCCACTGCCAGTTTTCTGGTGGCTCATTGGAGATAAGTGTCTCATGGACTTTCCTGCCTATGCTGGTTTTGAACCATGATTCTGAGCTGTGCGACTCCTTAGTAGCTAGGATTACAAATATGAACCACTGGCACTTAGCTACATAATTATTTTTTACACATTTATGAAGTATGGAGTGGTAATTCCATTCATTCATAACTTGTGTAATGATCAAACTATATCATATCTATTAGTTTCTGTATGTAACATTTCTTTTTAGTGAGGCTGCTCAACCTTATCTTTTGGCTGTGATGAAATGTCTATTTTTAGCTATAATCACTTTGCTTCTTATGGTATACAATTAATATATTAACTTTTAGTCATGGAAGTCTGCTAATTAAAGTTATATAAAACATGAATTGTAATGAGAAAGAAATTCATGACTCTATTACTTGTTTTAGGAAAACAATTATGCCTCTTGTTTTCAATTATATTTCTGTGGGAATGTGTAGTATTTATTGATTTAACTGTTAAAATTGATAACAGTTACATTATATCAAGTTGATTCTAACTTGTATTTGAAAATTGCACACTTAAAACAAATATACTTCCACTTTCTTCTACCACATAATTAAAATAACAGTAAAGAAAAGATAGGTGTTACTGGGTCATGAGTAGAATCCTAGAAACTCAGGAGGTAAGACCTGAACATTTTGGTTCAATGTCAGTCCAAACAGAAAAAAAATGTGAAAATTTATCGTCAATTATCCAGCAAGAAGGAGAAGGTATGGATGTGGCTCAATGAATAGTGTCATCACCCATGAGCAAAAAATACAATGGAGACCATTAAACATTGAGTTCAAGCCTTAAAAATGGCATATGTGCAGAAGACAACAATAAAAAGTACTATGAGCATCAATAATGAAGAAAAATAGTAGAAAAGTTACTGAGATATGTTGTGTTAACATCTGGAGGACAGAAATCATTTGATAGAATTTTAATTCATGAGAGGGAAAAATCAAAGTCTCATTTGTACACTCTCATTGTACTCATTTGTGTTGAAACCTTGTTATTGGGAAACAAGTGAAAGAGTAGATTGGATTACCTGTCATAGTAGACATTGCCTGTGAATATGCACCATCCCATTCTGCAAAACTCTAAACTCTTGCTTTGTAATTTAAATACAACCTCATGTTAGAGAGTGTTTGGTTCACATAGACAAGGGTCTTTATTTTGAGGTTTCAGACCAGAGCTTTTGCTTATAACCACTCCTGCTTTACCCGCTTCCCTTGCCTTACTTAGCTGACACCAAGCCAAGTCTTTGAACTAAACCCCACTGCCTTAATCACTCCCTTTCTCCAGCTACAACTCATTTCACATGCTATTTATGTCTTAGCATTACTTGTTTTCATTATAATCTCCACCAGAAAACTCGTATATTCATGTAAATCCACTGTAAATAACCTAGCTAGAAAAGGGAGTAAGTGCTCCCACAAATCTGTGCTACACTATGTCTTTTTTCTCCATGGCTTTTGAGTTTGACAAATGATTGATTTGGTTTGATGTAATTCCATTTATCCAGACTTACTTTGATTTGTTGTGCTTCGTGATCTTTGGAAGTTTTGACCTATGCCAAGGGGCCCTCATGTTTCCCCTAACCCTTCCGGTAACATTTTCAAAGTATCTGACTTACATTGTGGTCTTTGATCCATTTGGAATCGATTCTGGTGCAGGGAGGTATATAAGGATCTAACTTCAGTTTTCTGTGTACAGACAACTCTACCAGCACAATTTTTTTTAAAGAGGCTGTATTTCTTCCATCCTGTTTCTGGCTCTCTATCAAAGATTATGTACCTATAGGAATGGATTCATTTCTGGATATTCGATTCTGTTGTATTGATGGAATTCTGTGCTTCTATTGGAAAGAATGTTACTACCCCATTCATGAGGAAATAGAAAGACTGGGAAAAATGATGTTTAGTGAGATAAGCTAGATCTAATTAAATATATGCTGCATTGTTTTCCTCATTTGTAATAACTAGAATATGTCCATAAATATACAAGTTAATCCAGTAGTTAGTAAATGAAAAATACATATAGTTGGACATGATTAACTAACAGCACTTTAAGCATTCACATGGTGAAAACAAGTGAAGCTATTCTGAGGAGAGGATCACAATGACTCAATATCTATGCGCATATGACCATATTGTAATGTACTCTAAAAATCAATCATGCATGTGAAATACATATATCTGTATATAATTTTAATAGGTGCCATAAAAATAGCCGACTTCCCTGTAATCTCGAAGCAAAATTCTAAGTTTAGAAGATAAATTGAGGAAAGTTTTTAAAACAAAAACTAAAATACATAGAAGAAAAAGCAGAAGAGAAAAGAAAAAAATAAGATGAAAAGTAGAGTAGCTATCTATTGAAAAATTCATAAACAATTTCCAGAACTATACAAGAGAGCTTGGGTAGAGCTCAGTTGTAGAACTAGACTAATATATACAAAGCCATGGGTTCAATCTCCAAGAAGGCATAATAAGTTAATAAATAGTAATAATAAAATAATTACAAATGCTTTCATGTTAAAGAGGCCTGAATCCTAAAACAGTATACAAATTACTCTCAATTCTTGTATATAATGACATGAAACTACAAGAATAAAGAGGTAATAGTTTTCCTTTTCTATCCTTTCCTTTAGTTTTCTGTTTTCTTCTTCTCTTTTTTCCTTTGGCACTACTGATGCTTGAAGCTGCTAAGGCTCTGACCACTTTAGATTATTTTTCAGATAAGGTCTTACCTTTTGGCCAAGCCTTCCCTGAGCAATAATCTGTTACCTATGGCTTCCACAAATGTGAGGTATCAGGGAAATTACACTATATCTAGCTGTCTTTGCTTTTGTAGTTTCTCACAATTTTTTTGGTCAGAGCTGTCCCTGGATGTCAGTGTTCTACAGTTCTGCCTTCTAATTAGCAATGTACATTTCATTCCATGTTTGGACTCAGACTATTTTACAATGTATACACTCAATATTGACTTCTATTTTCTAGATATTAAATTCTATTGAGGTTAGTATGGATTTTTATGATGTTATAATAAAAACACAGAGAAATCCATTGGTTATTTTCCCAGTTTCTTCAAATATTTATAACTATGACATGAAAAGTAGGACATTAATATTTCACAAGCAACTTATGCAGACCAGTTGTTTTAATAATTTTGTGCACATATTAAGTCCAATAAAATTTTATCAACTCTATATTAATATATATTTATAGATATGTTTCTTTACCAAAAATGAGTCTGTCTCATGCTTCCCTTTTATAATTAAACCCAGTACTTCTCTTTGTCTCATCCAAAAACTGTTTCATTCTGGCAACCAACACATTTTTTTTTCTCCAGCTTCTAGATCATGCAATAAATAAGCTTTTAGGATTGCCTTCAACTCTTTGGTAGATTATTGCCAGTTGTTGTATGCCTTAATATTGTATTCCCACGAGTTGCCTTTGGTTCTGTCATTATAGAATGTAGCACAATTCATTTCCTACTCACCTGAGGAAAGCCTGAACTGATTTCCATTTTTATGACTAGAGGAAATAATGCTGCTATAAACATCTGTGTTTTGGCTTTTGGGTGAATGTTACATTTCATTTCCATGAGCCAAAGCCGGAAGAGCTCCATTCCTGTGCTATACTGTGAGTGGTTGCATATTTCATATTATAAGAAACTGTCAAAATGTTTTCAGAAGTGGCTTTCCCATTTGACATTCCTGCCAGCATCCAGTTTCTCTGTTTCTTTATAGCACTTATTATGGACATTATTGTATTATGTGAAGTAATTCTCATACATGTTTTAGGATGTAATTTTAGTTTTAATGTGCATTCATTTGATGACTGATGATGCTTTTCTTGTGCTTATTTTTCACAAGATGTACTTTGCTAGGTTCCAATTGATTTTTTTTTTGTCCAGTCGGGGGGCCTGAACTCTGTGCCTGGGCGCTGTCCCTCAGCTTTTCAGCTCAAGGCTAGCACTCTATCACTTGAGCCACAGGGCCACTTCCGGCTTTTTTTTGTTTTTGCTTATGTGGTGCTGAGGAATCGAACCCAGGGCTTCAGGCATGCAAGGCAAGCACTCTACCACTGAGCCACCTTCCCAGTCCTCCAATTGATTTTTTTAACATTAGGTTTTGAGAGTTCTATGTAGAGTCTAGATTTGAGGCATTCTTTAGGTACAGAATTTGCAACTATTTTATCCTTGACTATGGATACCCTTCATCATCATCATCATCATCATCGTCATCATCACTATTAGTATTACTACTATTAATTTTGTACGTGTATGTATGGTCCTGGGGATTGAACTCAGGGCCCCTGAGATTTGTTGCATTTGGTTAACAATTTACCATTTGAGTCATGCCTCACTTCTGGCTTTTTTGCTGATTAAGCAGAGATAAGATTCTCAAGAACTTTATTTTTTTTGGCTGCCTTCAAACAGAAATACTCAAATCACAACCTACCAATTTGCTAGGTTGTGATATATGAGCACCCTGCTCCCAACTTCTATTCACTACTTGTATGACCTTTCATAGACTAAATTATTTTACAATTTTATTGATTACTACTATATAAAGTTTTCCTTTCGTATAATTTTAATGCCATATTTAAGTATGCTTCATCTCTAAAATTATCAAAACATCTTCCTTTGCTTTATATTTACATCACTCTTTTTGTTTTATATGCCACCTTCAAAACCTGCTTTAAGATAATATTTGAATAAATTGTTATGTTTAAGTCAACGTTCACTTTTTAATTCTCCCCAATACTGTATAATCTATCACCACTTATTAAAGAGAATGTCATTCCACAAGTGTTTTACATTCTTATTAAATATTCCTTGATAATATGTATGTTCCTCTAATCTGGTGCCCTACACTCCCATTGAGCTGTATAATCTTTCCTATACAAACATAACAATTTTACACTAACAGCTTTAATATTGGAGAGAGAAATATATTCCAGTTTATTTTCCTTTGTCAATGAGTCAAAGAGTGTTGGTCAGGTGTTTTAAGAAATTGTCAAAAACTTATAAATAAAATTGTGAAGCTGTGCGCTGATGGCTCATACTTATAATCCTAGCTGCATAGGAGGCTGAGATCTGAGGATTGTGGTTCAAAGCCATCTGGAATGGGAATGTCTGTGAGACTTTTATCTTCAATTAACCACCAGAAATCCATTAGTGGCAAAGTTGCTCAATGGGTAGAGCACTCATTTTGAGCTGAAGAGGTGAGGGACAGTACCCAGGCCCACATTCAAGCCCCAAGAATGTCCAAAAAAGGGACGAGGAAGTGGGAGAAAATATGTATCCCCCAATCCATAAAAATTATATGTCTCCATTTATTCAGATTTTTGCGTTTATATTCAGCATGGTATGATTTTCAATGATGGTGGGTGAAATACATTTTGACGATGTGTGGAGATAGCACAAAGTCATTCACAGAAAACCATTGAAAAATAAGGGGCAATGGGAATGGAAAAAGACAGAAACAGGTTAATCAGGCCCTTGATCAATATATGAGTGTGCAAAATATTTCAATAAGATTTCTTCATGCAATTAATAGACACCAATTAATAAATATCTTCCAAAGGCATTGGTATTCAAGTATGACATAAAGGCTAAATACAGATTGCGTGGTGAATGAAACAAAGATAAGTGAGAAAATACATACTTATAGTAATTGTGCAAACAAACTAAGAAATTTGGTCAACATACTGAGGGCTCATGACTCATTAGAATTAGAAGGCCATTGGTATCTAAGATAATACTAAAATGTTAGACTTGAGCCTATCTTTAAGACTGCTTAATGCTAAAGTAAAGTCAATAAAGGACATGTTTGGCAAATAAAGTAAAATTATAATTTAGAGACAAATGAAAATAATAATATACATATATGTCTATATACATGTATGTATACATCTGTATATTCATATATAGGTATACATATATATATAGGTATTTGTATATATACACCTAAGAAGTATGAATATATGCATATGTACACATAGTGTTTATACATATACATATTAATGCCAATGAAAAACTTTAACCATCCTGAATAAGTTATCAAGAAGTCCAAATATATATCTCTGTAATATACCAACAACCAAAGAACATATGGAAAGATCATAACATACCTAGACATTGCATACATATAGAGATTAGTGGAAATAGAAACAATATGATAGTACTGCACAACCACTATGTAGAAATTGGAATCCTTACACATTGGTGTTTAGAACTTAAAATTATATAGTCAGTTTGTTAAACATACTGGAAATCTTTAAGATATTACACATATACTTGCTCTTATTTTCCAGCATTTTGAATCATAATTTGATATCCAAAATAGATTTCAACACATGCCCAATGAGACACATGTACAAGAATATACATAGCAAAACCGTTTACAATAATTTATAATAAAATATTGAACTGATCATTGAGGACATTATACAATTATACACATGCATACAAAACAATATGCTCTATCCGTGAGAAAAATTTACTTGAACTTACTTGGGAAACACTAATATTATATGGGAGAAATGGATGAAATATACTGCATTTTCTAATTAAATGAGCTTTTTAAAATTGGCACATCTGTAGTGGTAGACTATGAAGTAATGGTTGGTCAATGGAGGGTAGGTTGAAATGATGACAGGAAGTGACTACTAATAAATATTGGAGTATTTTGAGAGGGTAATGACGATAAAATGTTCTAGAACTGAAGGTGATGTTCATAGTACAACTCTAACTTTCTAAGAATCATTGTACTTTATCGAAGTATTACAGATTGCATTTGCATTAACCTTACGAAAAATTTTAGAATAGTAGTGGGTGAATCTGAGTGGTAATTTAGGATTTAAAATCACAGAATTCTGTAATGAGTTTAGTATGTTGATGAATGAGACTATCAATAAAATATGATCTGTGACATATCCTCTAAATGACTATATATGATATTGCGAGTCAGTGAATATTCTACAAAATTATGTAAATTGAGGGATGAGATAGGATTGAGAAGCATGAGGGAAAATGATCATCAAGATGCACTGTACTGGGCTGGGAATGTGGCTTAGTGGTAGAATTAGTGGTAGTGTGAAGCCCTGGTTTGATTCCTCAGTACTACACAAACAAAAAAGCTGGAATTGGCACTGTGACACAAGTTGTAGAGTGCTAGTATGAGGAAAAGAAGCTCAAGGACATTGCCCACTGTCAAGACCCTAAGTTCAAGACCCAGGACTGTCCAAATAAAAGAAGGAAGCATTGTATTAAGACAGGCACTAGTGGCTCATGCCTGTAATCCAAGATACTCAGGAGGCTGAGGATTGAGGTTTGAAGCCAGCCAGGAAATTCTGTGAAATTCTTATCTCCAATCAAAACTCAGAACAATCTGAAAGTGCTGCCTTTCGTACAGTGATAGAGTTCTAGTGTTCATCCATAAGAGCTCAGGGGCAGCACCCAGGCCTACAGTTCAAACCTCAGGAGAGAAAAAAGGAAAACAAAATAACTCACTAAACACTATTTATAAACTGCATGGTCAAAGAGCAACCCCCAATCATGTACTTAAAGTTAATTAAAAATATTATTAGAATAAAATACAAGTCATTTTAGGGACCAAATATAGATAGAATTCAAAAGTTGTTTACAGGGGCAAAGTAAATTCTATATCACGCAGTTTGAGTTGAAATTTGTTCTTCAGTCTTATTAAATCATTCTTAAAATTGAAAATACTGCCAATTATAGGTCAATATCACTGAGGAACAGATTGAATTCTGCTGTCTTTCCATAGCAAATCATAGTGGTGAATTTTTTGGCTCTTGCTGATATATATCTGAAATTTTAAAGTAGATTTGCAATCATATAATATTAATTTAATCTATCATTTCATTAGGGTGATGTTGGTCAGATTTTTTTTCCAGTAAATCTTATCCCTTATGATAAATGAGAGCATGCTATGACAGTCTCCTATTAATATGACAAAATAGTTTATAAAATCAACTTAAAAGGAGGAAAGATTGATCTTGGCTTCTGATTTTATACATTTCATTTTATGTTTTTTATCCTCGTTGCTTTGGGTTGGTGGTGGAACAGTACCCCATGTCAGGAACATGCGATGGAGTATGTGTATTCATGGAAGCCAGGAAGTAAAGAAGAGGAGTAATAGGAGTGGGAGAGGGAGAAAAAGGAGGGGGAGAGAGAGAGGGAGAAGGAAAAGGAGAAAGAGATAGAGAAGAAACAGAAGAAAAAGGGGGAAAGGTCTTTGATCTTATTGTCCTCTTTGATCACAAGTTCTCAGTGACCAAATCTCTACATTTGTGCCCACTTGAAAATGTTCACCACCTCTTTATGGTAACATAGTGAAAACTAATTATTAATCCCTATCCTTTATGAATTCAGATTCTATTTCTAGAATGGGGGGGGGGGTAGATATTTCTGTACAATTGTGAAAACTACTGCTCCTAAATAGTTACTTGAATTAATCAGAGGAGCTATTTGACATGGAGTTGGTTTGGTTATACTATTGTTGGAGAGATGAATGAAATATTTAGAATGCAAATACATTTTATTTAACAGATAAGGAAGCTTCAAGATATTTCATTTTTGATTTTCAAAAATTACTATTTCATTCAACTCATAATGAGTTGAATTTTTCATTATTTTATGGCATTTTTATTCAAGTTGTTTGTCATCTATAATGAGGTTCATTCTTTCAAGTTGAAAGAAAAATGAATACTATAACTTATATGGAGAGTAGTTATAATATGGATTTCCTGCAATTCAACAATAAGTTATATTCAAATCTCTAGGAATAATTGGATATGTCATATATCTTGCTTTAGTTATCTCATATTGAGATTGATTCAATTTCTTAAAATCAGTGTTGACATAAAATACACAAAATTCAGTGTTTCTCTGAAATGACTTGGTACTTGAACCTCAGAAATACATGACCAGTAACTAAGATTTCTGCATACTCAAAAAATGTATGAATCTACATTTTTATGTCAAAAAAGATTAGGGTAAAAGCAATAGAAAATCATGTAGCCACAGTAGAAAAAATTTAAAGTTAATAACAAATTGTTTCTTTCAGCCTGACAGAGCCTATTGACTTTAGCTTACATGAGACATTTGATTAATGATCCTTTTGTAGCTTTTGAATAATAGAGTATTTCAATTTGTCCAAAGATTCTGTCATTTAAACCTTCGAGTGTATATTTTTTAATAAAAATGAAAATATTTTTCCACAGTGCAGGTTCAGATTTAGTAACTAAATAAATATCTAAATGTTAATTTGTTAAATTGACCTCTGGATTTCAAATAATTTTTTTTTTTTGGGTCCAGTCGTGGGGCCAGAACTCTGGGCCTGGGCGCTGTCCCTCAGCTCTTCAGCTCAAGGCTAGCGCTCTACCACTTGAGCCACAGCGCCACTTCCGGCTTTTTTCTTTTTGCTTATGTGGTGCTGGGAATCGAACCCAGGGCCTCAGGCATGCAAGGCAAGCGCTCTACCACTGAGCCACCTTCCCAGCCCTCAAATAATTTTTTATTCTCAGATATATTATGTGCTGAATATGTGTATCTCAATCTTCTAATCCTCCGTACACTGGAAGCTGGGATTCAAAGCCAGCCTTGGCAAGAAATTTTGTGAGACACATCTCAATCACACACACACACACACACACACACACATAAATACACACACACACACACACACACACACACACACAGAAAGCCAGAAGTGGAGTTGTGGATCAAATGTTAGGGCACTATCCTTGAGTGAATAAAAGTAAGGGATAGGCCTTGAGTTCAAATAAAAAGAACAACACACATACACACAAACTCACACACACACACACACACACACACACACTCACACACACACAGACACATACAATATTATGTCTAAATTCTTTTTTAAGTAAATTGTTATTTTTTTTATTGTGAAAATACTGTACAGAGGGGTTACAATTACATGGGCAAGATAATGAGTACATTTCTTGTCAAGCATTGTTGCCTCCTCCTTTGTTTCCCCTTTCTATCCCTTCTCATCCTCCCCCCAATCCCCACCCAATACTCCCCGCTCCTCCATCCCGCACCAAAGTTGTGAAGTTCATTTTCGACCTAATGACTTGTACATCTCATTGTTGCAGTGAGTCCACCTGTATCCCTAGTTAAACGATTAATTCTTATTTTTGTTTGAAGAAATAAAAAATATCATGAAAAGTAATATTTGTTACATATACTTCAACTTTTGTGAAGTGGTTTTTAGTACAATATGTTTTAAGGTATTGCATAGGTCATTAAAATTAATGTCAATCTACTTAATAGTTATAATTCCTCATAACACCTTGGAGTGCAAAATTTGGTATTGTTTCTATAGTCTTAAGAATTATTCTAAATAAAAGAAAGAAAGGAAGGGAGAATAGGAGAAAAAAATGAAGAAACAAAGAAACCAAGAAAGAAAAAAAGAAAAGGAAAGAAAGAAGAGAGAAAGATAGAGGTGGGGATGGAGGGAAGGAGGGCAGAAGCAAAGAAGAAAAGATAGGAAGGAAGGAGCACACAAATTCCCAGCTCCTCTGGGACACAGCAAAGGCAGTACTCAGAGGCAAGTTTATAGCTCTGAGTTCCTACATCAACAAATTAGAGAGATCTGAAACCAACAATTTAATGAGACACCTGAACCTCCTTGAAAAAGAGCAGCAAGATAAACCCCAATACAGTAGACGGAAAGACATAATTAAAATTAAATCAGAATTAAATGAATTAGAATCCAAAAAAAACTATAGAAAGAATCAACAAAACAAAGAGTTAGTTTTTCGAAAAAATTAACAAAATTGACAAACCCTGAGCAAATCTTATCAGAAAAAGAAGAGAACACACCCAAATAAATAAACTCAGAGATGGGAATGGAAACATCACCACAGAAACAACCAAGATTCAGAACATTATAAGGGAATACTTCTCAAAACTTTATGCTAGTAAGTTTGAGAACTTGGCAGAAATGGACCTTTTCCTAGTAAACATTGACATGTCGAAACTAAACCAAGATGAATTTAACCATCTTAACAGGCCCATATCAAGCACTGAAATAGAAACAGCAATAAGAGACTTCCCATCTAAGAACAGTCCAGGACCAGATGGTTTTACAGCAGAATTCTACAAGGCTTTCAAAGCAGAGCTCACACCAATACGCCTCAAACTTGACAATGAAATTGAAAGAGAAAGTTCACTACTAAACTCATTCTATGAAGCCATCATAACCCTCATCCCAAAACCAGGCGGGGACTCATCAAAGAAAGAGAACTATAGACACATTTCTTTCATGAACATTGATGCAAAACTTCTCAACAAAATTTTGGCCAATCGACTTCAACAATTCATCCAAAAAATCATACACCAAAATCAAACAGGATTCATTTCATGGACAAAAAGCTGGTTCGATATATGCAAATGAACTAATATTATTCATCACATCAATAGGAGCAAGGATAAGAACGACATGGTTATTTTAATAGATGTAGAAAAAACATTCAACAAGATCCAACACCCCTTTATGATGAAGGTTTTGGAAAAATTAGGAATCCATGGAACATTCCTCAATACAATAAAGGGTGTATATGACAAACCTACAGCCAGCATTATACTTAATGGTGAAAAACTAAAACCATTTCCTCTTAACTCAGGAACAAGACAAGGATGTCCAGTCTCTCCACTTCTCTTCAATCTAGTATTAGAATGTATAGATACAGCAACAAGACAAGATGTAAACATAAATGGGATCCAAATAGGGAAAGAAATAAATCTCTCCCTCTTTGCAGATGACATGATCTTGTATTTAAAGAATCCAATAGACTCTACTCCCAAATTACTCAAGCTGATTCAAAACTTTGGCAAAGTTGGAGGGTATAAAACTAACCCCCCAAAAATCTCTGTATGCCAAGAATGAGAAAAGTGTGGCTGAAATTAGGAAAGCAACTCCATTTGTAATAGCTCCACAAAAAAAAAAAATCTAGGAATTAAGTTAACCAAAGAAGTGTAGGACCTCTATGGTGAAAACTTTAAAAACTTGAAAAAGGAATTCAAACAAGAAGTTAGAAAATGGCAAAACCTCCATGCTCCTGGATTGGAAAGACTAACATCATGAAAAAGGCAATACTTCCCAAAGATATCTACAAATTCAATGCAATACCTATCAAAATTCCAATCTCATTCTTCAAGGAAATAGAAGAGGCAATCCAAAAATTCATATGCAACAAAGACCGACCCCGAATAGCAAAAACGCTCCTCAACGGAAAGAGCACAGCCGGAGGAATATCAATACCAAATTTCAAACTCTACTATAAAGCCATAGTAATCAAAACAGCTTGGTACTGGCACAAGAAGAGACCTCAGGACCAATGGAATATAATTGAAAACCAAGAAATTAACCTACAGACTTTTAGCCATCTAATTTTCGATAAGGGAACTAAAAAAATAGAATGGAAGAAAGACAGCCTCTTCAGTAAATGGTGCTGGCAAAATTGATTAACTACTTGTAGAAAACTAAAGCTATATCCTTATATATCACCCTGCACCAGAATCAACTCCAAATGGATCAAAGACCTCGGAGCCAAAGCAGACAATCTGAAAATATTACAGGTTGGTATAGGAGAAACCCTAGGTCTCCTTGGTGCAGGCTGAAATTTTCTGAATAGAGATCCGGAAACACAACAAATCAAAGAAATGTTGGACAAATGGAATTGCATGAAGTTGTAGAGCTTCTGCATGGCAAAGGACATAGCTAGCAAGATCAATAGAAAGCCCACAGATTGGAAGAAGTTCTTCATTAGCCATACAACGGAGAAGGGTCTCATATATAAAATATCCTTGGAACTCAAAAAATTAAATCCCCCAACAACAAATCCTCAAAGAAACAACTGCCCAATAAATAAGTGGGCTAAAGACTTAAAGAGAACTTCTCTGAAGAAGAAAGAAGGATGGCCAATACACACATGAAGAAATGCTCAACCTCCCTAGCCATAAAAGAAATTCAAACCAAAACAACATTAAGATACCAATTCACCCCAGGTAGAATAGCAAAAACCAAGAACTCTAATAACAACAGATGCTGGAGGAGATGTGGACAGAAGGGAACCTTACTTTATTGTTGGTGGGAGTGTAAACTTCTTCAACAATTTTGGAAAGTAGTATGGAGGTTCCTCAAAGACTCCACATAGAGCTCCCCAATCACCCAGCAATGCCACTTTTGGGCATTTACCCAAATGTTTGCAAGCAAGACCACACTGAAGCTACCAGCACAACTATGTTTAATGCAGCATTATTTACTATAGCTAAGATATGGAACCAACCAACCCAGATGCCCCTCAGTAGATTAATGGATCAAGAAAATGTGGTATATATACACAATGGAATTCTATGCCTCCATCAGAAAGAATGACAGTGGCCCATTTGTTAGGAAATGGAAAGACTTGGAAAAAATTATATTAAGTGAAGTAAGCCAAGCCCAAAGAAACATAGGTCCCATGCTTTCCCTTATTTCTTTGTTGCTTTGTATGTCCCTCCCCCACAGTGTAACCCCTGCTTTCACTGTATTTGATGTCTATATAATTTGTAGAGTGGAAGGGGACAAACAAATCGTTTAAATAAGGATACTGTTGGACCCGTTGCAACAACGAGAAGTACAAGTTGTCATGTCGAAAATGAACTTTACAACTTTGGTGGGGTGGGGGAAACTTGGGTGGGGGGCGGCGGGAGGCTGGAAAGGGATGGGAAAGGGAAACAAAGGAGGATGCAACAATGCTTGATAAGAAATGTACTCATTATCTTGCCCATGTAATTGTAACCCCTCTGTACAGTATTTTCATAATAAAATATTTTAAAAAAAGAAAAAAGAAAGGAAAGAAGGAAGGAAGGAAAGAAGGAAGGAAGGAAGGAAGGAAAAAATGAAGGAATGAAGGAAAGAAAAATGGAATGAATGAAGGAAGGGATAAAAACAATTTAATTTAAAAAATCTGCTATTTAGCCCAACATAAATTTCATGTAAGTTAACCCTTTAGTAAATGCAAGTTTGCAATTGTCACTTCTCTGCCTGTTCTCTATCCATGAATGAAACCAACAAATGTAGTATCAGAAATAACCACGATAATGTTTGCATCTGTAGTAAATATGCACACAAATCGTTTTCTCGGGCTGGGAAGGTGGCTCAGTGGTAGAGCACTTGCCTTGCATGCCTGAGGCCCTGGGTTTGACTCCTCAGCACCACATATGCAAAATGAAAAAAGCCGAAAGTGGCGCTGTGACTCAAGTTGTAGAGCGCTAGCCTTGAGCTGAAGAGCTGAGGGACAGCGCCCTGGCCCAGAGTTCAGGCCCCATGACTGGACCGAAAAACAAACAAACAAACAAAACAAAAAATCATTTTCTCATTTTCTATACATTATCAAATAACTATTTACAAACAATTTACATTTAGTTATAAGTATTCTAAAAATTGATGTAACCAAAGGCTGTCAATGTATTATATAATGTTAACACTAGTTTTTATAATGCTAATAATATTACAGTCTTCATGTTATATTAATTATAACAAATATATTATGTATTTTATCAGAGAAATTATCATCCTCTAATTTTGGTGTCTGTGGGAGCCCTAATAGCAGACATTATTAAAACCAAAGGAGATCTGTATTGCTGAAAGCAATTAAATCAGTGGAGATTGTTCGAATACATCAGAAGGGCTTAGAAAGGTTGCACCATGTTTAAATGATTACCTCTGATGTAATTCAAGAGCCACTAAACAATCATGCTTCACTTTGCCATCACTATAATTATTCCATTTGTAAGAAGAATCATTCACATAATTGACATGATATAGGTTTGTCCTTAAGATATTATTTTCTATGAAATTATATCCAAATGATAAACTACACTGAGAGTTAAAGCAAAAGTTGCCAAATATATTGGACGATGTAACTCCTTCCAGATACTCATTTTGAAATTGTATTTCCCTGTCTGGTTACATTATAATCACCCTTTCAGAGATGACCCTGAAATAATGATCCTGTAAAAGAAGCCCAATAAAACGACCCTGCCATGTGAACATCCAGCAAATAAAGTATAATGAACCAGAAATTAGACGGCCATAAGACAAGGAATTCATTTGTATAACCATTTTTATAATCCATGTTCAAGCTTCTAGAGTATGGATAATATACTCCTGATGTTTTTAAGCCACTTACTTTGAGGTATTCTCTTATAACAGCCCAATGGTTGACAAAAAGCAAAGTAGTTTTGATTTAAATTTCAAATTTTCAGAAAAAAAGATTCATAATGTTTTATTATTTGAATTTTATTCTCCAAACCTCCAGGTTAAAAATATTTTTAAATGAGGAATAATTGAAAGGCAACTCTCTATTCAACTATCATAATTTATTGACTATTTTAGTATCTTTAAGTAGTTGTACAAAGGAGTTGTCATTCACTGAAACAGTTTATGGATGCAGTGCATCTTGATGAATGTCACCTCTTTCAATACTCTCATCCACTCCTCCCAATTAACCCCAGTCTTTAGGTATCTAAATATTATGTTATGTATGGAATTACTTGCCATTTAACAAAGCAGTTTATGTGTACAATGCACTTGGAATTGTGTTACCACTTCAACATCTTCACTTTCATTTCACACTACCCCTTGCTTTGTATATTTCAATTCTGGGAAGTATGCAATGGTTTCTTGCCTGTATTCTATCCTTTACCGCTTCAATTTCCTACCCCTCTCACACTGCCCCTCACTGTCCGCTCTTGCAGTACACATTTAATGGTATTTATTTTGTTGGGCTTTGACTTAATCTTTTAAGAGCATAATAGTATTTCCACTAACTATGGACTCTGACACTTCAGATAATTCATTTGTACCTGCTTGCATACCATCCAGTATGTTTAACCCCAACGGTATAACCCCCGCTTTCACTGCATTGGATGTTGGTATAATTTGTGGAGTGGAAGGGCAAAAACAAATCGTTTAACTAGGGATACAGGTGGACCCATTGCAACAATGAGATGTACAAGTTGTTATGTCGAAAAAGAACTTTATAACTTTGGTGTGGAGATCAGGTGGGGAGAAGGGGGGAAGTATGGGAAAGGATGAGAATGGGAAAAAAGGAGGCAATAACGCTTGATAAGAAATGAACTCATTATCTTGCCAATGTAATTGTAACTCCTCTGTACGGTATTTTCACAATAAAAATTTAATTAATTAATTAATTAAAAAATAATTTTACCTTTATAAGCCCCTGGTATCTACCACAAATGAGGAAAATCATGCAACGTAAGTTTCTCTGGGTGCAATTAATTTCACTTAACATTATTATTTCTAAGTGTTTCATTTTCCTTAAGAATAGTGCAATATTATTCTTTCTGATGGATTAATGGAATTTGATTATTTGTGTATATAGTTGTATGTATACGTGTATACATGCATACATATATACATACTTGTAAATAGGGATCAATAATTTTGTATATATATGTATATATGTACATATGTGCATATGTATCTGTGTGTGTGGGTGTGTGTAAGTTGCCTGATTTCGCTCATTTGTTGTATTAGAATGTGCCTATAATTTTACAAGTAAACAAACTTGGATGGTAAAAGAGAAAACATTAGGCTTGGACAAGATAAATTATACGGGAGTCTAAAAATTTATACAGTGAGATCAAACGGAGGATGCCCTTGGGAGAGGATCACAAAGGCTCAATAGCTATATGAATATTATCATATAAAATAATATTTAGCAAAATGATCTCCAAGAAATGATTATAGTTTTATTATTTTGCTTTTCCTTCTGTCGTCTGTTGCTGTTTTGATTTTTGTACCTTTGGTCTTATATGTAAGTTTGTAAAGGGCTAGGGGAAACACAATTGGTGGGACAAAGAGTGAACGAATCTAACAGTGATACTCACTAAACACTACATTAAAAATGAACTATACTACCAGCATCCTTCAGTGAAGTTACTCCCTTTTTCCTTTTGTAATAATGAAAAACTGGGAAAGGTACTTTGAGATTATGTAAATATCTTATGTCTCATTAAACGTTTACTCACTAATTATAAAAATTAAAATTAAAAAAATGAACTATACAACTTATGGGGGAGGAAGGTTGAAAGGGAAAATCTGGGAGAACATGACGGAAGAGGTGACACTGTTCAAAAGAAATGTGCCCAATATCTGATTATGGAATTGTAACCCTTCTGTACATAATCTTTTTTATTTTTTTAATTGCGAAAATACTGTACAGAATGATTAAAATTACAGGGGCAAGATAATGAGTACATTTCTTATCAAGCCTTGTAGCCTCCTCCTTTGTTTCCCCTTCTCATCCCTTCCCATCCTCCCCCCACAAACCGAATCAACCTTCACCCCTCCACCCCCTCACCCAATTTGTAAAGTTCATTTTTCGACATAACGATTTGTACATCTCACTGTTGCAATGGGTCTACCTGTATCCCTATTTAAACAATTTGTTTTTTCCTTCCCCTCCACAAATTATACCAACATCAAATACAGTGAAGGCAGGGGTTATACCATGGGGGAGAAACATACAAAGCAACAAAGAAATAATCTTATAAATATGTTGGAAACAATCGCAGAAAGAAAAAAAATTTTGAATACATATATTAGGGTTCAAAAATTAAAAATGAACTTCATAAGCAGGCCAGAGTAGGTATACAAACATTGGATAAAGTAGGCTTTAAATTAAAAATGGTATGAAAGTAAAAAGAGACAAAGAAGGACATTAAATATTGACAAAGAAAACCCTCCATCACGGGGATATAACAATTCTAAATAAGAATGCCCTGAATCCTAGGGCTTCCAAGTTGATCAAATACTACTTAACCTAAAAATACGCATACATCCAAACACATTGTTGCTTGAGCACATCATTCTTAACTCTGGACAGGCCAACCAGGTAAAAACTTAGCAAAAAAACTTCAGAGCTAAATAACTGCAATGACAAGCTATACCTAATAGATAGCTACAGAATATTTCACCTACCAGCATCACAAAATATATCTCTCTCAGCAGCCCATGGAATGTTCTCCAAAATATATATCTTAAATCACAAGGAAAATCTGTGAAAATTCCAAAATAAAAATGAAATTACTCTTTGTATCCTGTCAGACTACGATGGGACCAAATTAGATCTTGGCATCAAAAGGCATCACAGAAAATTCTGCAACTCACAGAGACTGAATGACACATTGCTAAATCATCTGTGAGTCACTGAAGAGATATGGAGGGAAGTTCCAAAGTTTATGGAATTCAGTGGAAGTGAACACACAAAATACTACCTCCTCTGGGACACAACAGCACAGGCAATACTCAGAGGAAAATTTATAGCTTTGAGTATGTACAGCAATAAATTAGAACAATCTTGTATCACAGCACTAGGTCATTGAAAAAAAGGAACAAGCCAAACCAAAAATCAGAAGACAAATAATACAAATTAAAGAAGTAAATAAATCAGAGTCTAAAAAACCATACAAGCAATCATAATTGACTTTTATCTATTAGTATCTCAGAAATTTGCCCAATGAATGTCAATGTAGCTATTTTCAGAGATAGACTCAACCAGCTCAAACTAGTGAACAAAAAAAATCTTCTAGAATTCTAAGAAGTAACATTCTGTTTGACTTAAAAAATTCTCTGTTGTTATTATTAAGCTGATTCATAGAGGGATTACGATTACATGAGTCAGGTAATGAGTACATTTCCTTTTGTGAAATGTCTTTGGTTCCCTCACTTGTTCCTAGTCCCTCCCTCCTGTCCCCATCCATGTGTTAAATAGTTCACCTTCATAAATGTTCAATTAACTCCACTGTTGCAATTTTTCACCATTTTCCCTAAAGCTCTGTCCCCACCCCTCACCTTCCTGAAGACCTTCAATGAGTATACCGGCATAAGGTAAAGACAGAATCATCACAAACTATAAAGAACAATAAAAACAAAACAAAAAAGGAGACTTCTGTTTCCATATTTTATAGTTTGTTTGAGTATGTATATCATGTTATATAAATATAATTGTTTTTTATCATAAAGTCAACTCAGGCACTAAAGTATGATAAGTTATAATGTTGCTTTCTATTTAATAATGCTTTTTATTTTAACATTAAAATTGTAAGTAAAACAATTCAAGTCCTAGTGAAATTTTCAGATTTAAAGTTAAATTTTCAAAATGTCTAATAGTTCCATTTTGGCAACCAAAATGAAAAACAGGGATGTTTTATGCTCAATAATGTCATTATTACATATGTACAAAAGTAAAATAAATGTAATATTAATTCAGTGGAAATAAGAAATCAAATATATATGCAATGAATCAATTCCATATATTTATAGATCTATTGATAAAATTAGTGAAACTAGTAAAGTTGTTTTTTCGACATAACATCTTGTACATTTCATTGTTGTGATGGGTCCACCTGTATCACTTTTTAAACCATTTATTTTTATCCTTCCCCTAAACAAATTATACCAATGGGGAGATGGGAAGGAATGGGAAGGGGAAACAAAGGAAGAGGCAACAATGCTTGATAAGAAATGTACTTATTACCTTGCCAATGTAATTGTAACCCCTCTGTAGGGTATTTTCACAATAAAAAATAATAAATAAATAAATAATAAAACCCAGGACTGGCAAAAGAAATTATTTTAAGAGAAAAAAATTAATAAAACTTGTTTTAAGTAGATTACTTAAGACATGAAGAAAGTGATAATTTTCTTTTCCAGGTGAAGTTGATATACAAATCAAAACCCAAAGATTCCAGAGTTCTGTGTGCTTAATACGTGTCAATTTACACATTTGCTTGATTCATCTCAACACTATATGAAGATAACTGAAAACAGGACTAGAATAAAAAACATCATTGAAAATGTTTATTTTGTGAATGAATATCTCTTTTTTATATATCTTTATTTAATTTGAAAAATCTGGTAATTAATTTAAGTCACATCAACAATAATGAGAAATAAAGGGCCTCTAGCTCCTTAAAAGACAATCAATAAGACAAAAAAGAAACAACAAAGAAGAATATTGAACCTCATTTTGCACGTAGTCTTTGTATATTGTGGTGGCTTGTAACTGTAGGTTATGTGCCTATCCCATGAATATGGGCTCAAATCACTTCGGTTACTAGATGAAAATTTCAAAATCTAAAGCAGCTAACATAGCTGTGCAACTGTTGTGGGTTTCTCTACAGTAGCAGCTGGGCATAAACTGTACAAGGGAAATAATTTTAGTGCTTTGCAGGCAAGAATGTGATGAAAAGCATACTTTTATCTTCTTAGATGAAATAAGAAGACCACATTTTAAAAGCTTACTAAATGACCAGCCTTTTAAAGAACAGTGCCATTTTTAAGGCACTCTAGATAATTCAAGTCCTTCATTCCAACCACAAACATTGCTGCCATTCGCAAATCATTGCCAAGGTGAATTTCCAGTTCTTTTTGATAATTCAAATGGTTTAGGAGTAACATAAACAATAATTCAAGTTGTTGAGAAAATATAATTTAGAATAAACGAACGAATCAGATTCAACTCCATAGCATAACCTTTAGGAAAAATGAACTAAGGAATATGGGGTATCCTTTGTAATGTAATATTAGACATTAGGGAAAAATGCCAGAAACAGACTCTGCAAGGAAAAAGAAGTCTTTGATAAGATATACAAAAGATTACCCAGGTAAAAGTAATTTTACCTACATGTTCTATTATGTAACATGTTTTTGTCTGCTAATCAGAGAGACTCAAAAATATTTTTAATTATGATATGAAAAATACATTGTCATAAATGAATTAAATCAGGGAGTTGATGGTATAGGAACTGGGTGATTCTGTTAAATATTCTCAGTATTTTAAATGATCTGGTATTTTTGTATGTGTGGAATTATGAATGTATTTTATGTCTGGGCAGGAAAGATTGATTATTAGATGATTGTCTGTTACCCAATGTCAGGAGCCTAACCTGAGTCAGAGTGGTAAATATGTGTGTGTGTGTGTGTGTGTGTGTGTGTGTGTGTGTGTGTGTGTGTGTGTGCCTGGAAGCATGTATTTCGAAGGAAGAATCTTATTTTCCTCAGGGTATATACTTAACTGTGTTAGTTATACTACATTAATGCAGCAGATAAAAGTAATTAACATTGCTGGGAAGGTGGCTCAGTGCTAGAGCGCTTGATTTGCATGTATGAGGCCCTGGGTTTGATTCCTCAGCACCACATAAGCAAAAAGAAAAAAGGCAGAGGTGGCGCTGTGGCTCAAGTGGTAGAGTGCTAGCTTTGAGCTGAAGACCTGAGGGACAGCACCCAGACCCAGAGTTCAGGCCCCACGACCGGAGCCCCCCTCCAAAAAAATTAATTAATATTTTGGTCATATGTTTGTTTCTATGATTGCATGAATAAACTAAAAAGTTATGTTTGGGGTATGAGTTTTATGAAAGGTCAGCTGAAAGTCTAAACATTTGGAATCTTGAGAAAGCTATCAATGGCAATCATTTCAGTGTAGGTCAGTTTTAGGCAACACTTGCAAGGATACTTAATTCTATATGAAAATGCAACATTTATTGATTTTCCAAAGCTACACTATTCTCTAAATTTGTAGAAAAACAAGCTAAATTATGGAAACATAAAAATGTGATTATTTATTGCAGTTTTACACTTTAGTTTTGTCAAATCAAAATACCCTTTATTTCTACTGTATAGGAAGTAAAACCCTAAATATTACAGTTTGTGCCATATTTCACATTGGGAAGCTTTTTCTGTATTAATAAGATTATTTCTTTTGTTTCTGCTTTCCTATTCATAATTCTATTTCTCATAGTACTTTTCTAAGGACTTTTTCTCTCTCACAATTTGGGGCTTGAACATAACTCATGCTCAGTTTGCTAACAGTAGTCAGTCTATCATTTGAACCATGCCCCAGCCCAGAAATTTTTGTAGTTAATTGGAGGCACAACCTCATGAACTGTCCTACCAAACTGAAAACCATTATCCCCCAAGTCTCACCTTTCTTAATCACTACCATTATAGATGAGTCATGGGACCCAAGAGTCAATGACTTTTTATGTTTTATAGATTACACGTGTTTGCTAATAATTGTAATAATAAACTACCACAGATTGAGTAACATTAATACTGTAAATACATTTCCTCTGAGGTCATGGAACTAAAACTCCAAGATCAGTGTTTTCTTCTTCTGAGTCCTCTTTCCTTGTATTTTCAAGGCCTTCTGCTTCTCGTGGGAGAGCTTCCACTTAAATGCTACTTTTGAGATTCTGTTTCCAAATGCAGTCACTTTTTAAGGCATTGGGTTCTTTATCGTTAGCATGATTTCAGTGGGACAGTATTCAACAGATAACATATTACTTAATGGATAGGAAAAAATCTCTAATAGGAAATTATTTGATTTGGGCATGAAAGTTATGGTATATTTTTGTAAAAATAGCAAAAAGGGTAAAGATTTCATTAGAGCTTGTAAAATGAGTATGAAGTCTTGACCTTAGACATGCCTAATTCTTACCTTGTCATACTCTTAAGTGCCTACTGTTACTGGAGGATTAAACCCAAAACCCTATACTTGTGAAACAGCATATCTGCTACTGCCATGCCTACAGATTGTAATTGGATTGCTTATTTTGAAGTAATATCACTATTCCTGGGCCTGCTTGGACTGTGGTCCTCCTAACACAAGCAAAACACTTTGCACCCAGCAAATGCTTAGAGTTTCTGGAACTTCTTTTTTTATCTGGGCTTGCCTGGAACTGGAATTTTCTAATCTCTGTTTTCCAAGCAGATAATATTACAGGTTTGAGCCACTTTATTCAGTAAAAGTATACAATTTCAAAACATCTTGATATTGCCTATATTTGTGCTTAACATATATTGCTAACCTTTATTTTCTCCCTCTTTACTTTAGTACTCTGAGTTGAAAACTTTGACTTTCTTGATATGCATGGCTTTGTTTTGGATGGAATCCCCTCACAATCAAAAAAATCTCCCAAAAGTTTATGTCAAAAATCATGGAAAAGAAGGCTTCAGGTTGGAAAAAAAACATTGATCTTTAAGTTATAATTGCAGTATATTTATAGTGTTAGTCAATGAGTTCTGAAGTATGAGAAGAGAAAGGAGGCAGAAATGTGAAAGGTGTCAAGTCTCTGTAGAATTTCTGTAGTTTTCACTTCATGTTATCTTTCTTCCTTAAGGCTTGCTTTATTAAAGCCCTCTGGGGACTGGGACGGTGTCTCAATGGTAGAGTGCTTGCCATGCATACCTGAGGCCCTGGGTTTGATTCCTCAGCACCACATAAGTAAAAAGAAAAAAGCTGGAAGTGGTGCTGTGGCTCAAGTGGTAGAGCACTAGCATTGAGCTGAAGTGTTGAGGGACAGCACCGAGGCTCAGAGTTCAGGCCCCACGACTGGACCCAAAAAATAATATAAAATGAATAAAAATAATATAAAACCCTCTGGGTGGATATTGGTTTGACTGATTCGTAACCTTACCCAGGAAATGAAGCAGATTTTAGAAGGCAAATGGTTTGGTAAATAAAGAATGATGAAAATGAGCACAGATATTGTCACAGAATGAGCTGACAAGGTTCAATTGCTAAACAGCAAAACAAAGCAGTTTCAAGTCAGATAATCCAGATAGAAACATATATAGATAGATACATACACTTATACATATACACATACGTGAAAAAGTAAATCTCCAGTAGAATATAGAAAAATTTGGTGTGACAAGTATTAAACTATATCAAACTGGTTGCAGGAAACGTACAGTAAAAAATCAATAGTTTAGCATAGATTTTGCATGGATTTGTAAAGGATGAAAATTCTTCCTTCATTTTATACTTTACAAATATCCTTAGTATGTTTTAAACTTTTTTTTATATTGTATTTGGAGCATCTATACAATGCTGAGAATTGAAATTATATAAATTATGCAACATGTCTAGGCCAGCCTGAATAAGAACGTTCATTAGATTCTTATTTCCAATTAACCAAAAGGAGAAATGGAGTTCCAGATCAGATTTTATGTAGAGCACTGGCCTTGAACACAAAAGCACCATCCAGGCCCTGAGTTTAAGCCATAAGATCTACAGAAACAAAAACACAAAATACAACATGGAGTTAGATATTTTATAATGAAGCACATTTTTATATACTCCACATTGTTAGAAAGACTAGAATTCTGTGTTAGCTTTATAACCCACCATAATAAGTGATAATGTCCATTTATTAAGCAGAAAAGCTTACTCAGATTTACAAGTTGGAAGGCTTCAGTGTATGTTCAGTTGGTTTTATTGCTTTGGGGGGCCGTGACAAGACAATGTCAAGGTGGGTAGTATGTCAAAGAGAAAAGTTTTTGACCTAGAATGGTTAAAAGATAAAAGAAGAAAGTAGATGAGAGTCCATGTTCTCATAGGTTTCACTCTGAAGAATATAATCTCCAGAAAAATTATTCAGATATTCTCCACAGCATGGGAGGAAGTGGAAAGTCATTTTTCTTTAACACATATGTCTTTCTGGGACATTCTAATTTCAAATGGCAACATCTTCACCAATGATAATGACTTGCCCAGGGGTTGAAGCAAATAGATATTGCTATAAATTCGAATCAGATCTCAGCAGACTAAATATTTTATGGAATTCCTATTGAAATGTTTTATTGAAGACTGGGTCTTCATATTTCACATGTGTATATCTGTGTGTACGTGTGTATGTCTGAAGGTGGCTCAGTGGTGGAGCACATGCCTGCATGCATGTGGCCCTGGATTCGATTCCTCAGCACCACATAAGCAAAAAGAAAGCTGGAAGTGGTGCTGTGGATCAAGTGTTAGAGCCCTAGCCTTTAGTTGAAGAGCTGAGGGACAGCGCCCAGGCCCAGAATTCAGGCCCCACAACCGGACCCCAATTTTTTTTTTAATCTAGGGCTGGGAAGGTGGCTCAATGGTAGAGCACTTGCCTTGCACGCATGAGGCCTTGGGTTCAATTCCTCAGCACCACATAAGCAAAAAGAAAAAAGCCATAAGTGGTGCTGTGGCTCAAGTGGTAGAACACTAGCCTGGAGCTGAAGAGCTGAGGGACTGTGACCAGGCCCAGAGTTCAGGCCCCATGACCATACCCAATAGATAGATAGATAGATAGATAGATAGATAGATAGATAGATAGATAGATAGATAGATAGATAGATAGATAGATAGATAGATGATAGATAGATAGATAGATAGATAGATAGATAGATAGATAGATAGATAGATTGTAGAACACTTTAGCCAGAAAATTGAAGGAGTATACATTATAGGATTTAATTTAAATATTTATTCACTGAAATGGATATTCTATATTCACAACTTAGAGCACTTTTAAACTATATAATTACAAACCTCATCTATTACCATCTTCCATGAAGACAGTCCTTGCTGAAAACAATCCAAATATGGTAAACCAGTTAAAATGTACGCCTTTGTCAAATGCTGTTGTTATAAAGCATGGAAGTGACAGAGCAGTTAATGCAATTCTACAAGGCCTTCAAAACAGAGCTCACACCAATATTCCTCCAACTCTTCAATGAAATTGAAAGAGAAAATTCACTATCGGACTCATTCTAGGAAGCCATCATACCCCTCATTCGAGATCTATAGACCCATTTCTTTGAACACCGATGCAAAACTTCTCAAAAAATTTTGGCCTATAGACTTCAACAATTCATCCAAAAAATTCATACACCATGATCATACAGCATTCATTTCAGGGATGCAAAGCTGGTACAATATACCTAAATCAATTAATATAATTCATCACATCAATAAGAGCAAGCATAAGAACCACATGATTATCTCAATAGATACAGAAAAAGCATTTGACAAGATATAAAACCCATTTATGATCAAGGCTCTTCAAAACTTAGGAATCCAGGGAACATTCCTCAATACAATAAAGGCTGTATATGACAAACCTACAAACAGCATTATGCTTAATGGTGAAAAACTCAAGCCATGTTCTCTTAGGAACGACACAAGGATGTCCACTTTCTCCACTCTTCTTCAATTTAGTATTAGAATGCCTAGCTCTAGCAATAAAACAAGATGAAAACATTAAAGAGATCCAAATAGGGAAAGATGAAGTAAAACTCTCCAGATGACATGATCTTATATTTAAAGAATCCCAAAGCCTCCACTCACAAATAACTCATGCTCATTGAAAACTTTGGCAAAGTAGCAGGGTATAAAATTACCCTCATAAATCAATGGCCTTTCTTTATGTCAACAATGAGAAAAGTGTGGCTGAAATCAGGAAAGCAACTCCATTTGTAATAGCGCCACAAAAAAATGAAATACCTAGGAATCAACTTAACCAAAGAAGTGAAGGACCTCTATGATGAAAAACATGAAAAAGGAAATCAAAACAGAACTTAGAAACTGGCAAAAAATAAAAAAACAAAAAAAAATGCTCCTGTATTGAAAAGATCAACATCGTGAAAATGGCAATACTTCCCAAGCTATCTACAAATTCAATACAATACCTATCAAAATTCCAACCTCCTTCTTCAAGGAAATAGAAGAGGCAATCCAAAAATTCATATGGAAACATAAAAGACCACAAATAGAAAAATGATCCTTAACAAACAGAACTTTACAACTTTGGTTGCGGGGAGGGGAAGGCTGGGTGGAGTGGCGGGGGGAGGTTGGGATGGAAGGGGAAACAAAGTAGGAGGCTAAAATTCTTGATAAGAAATGTACTCTTTATCATGCCCATGTAATTTTAACTCCTCTCTACAGTATTTTCACAATAACATAAAAATCTTAAAAATAAAAAGTCCCATAAAAAAAGAAAGTGGCAAAACCTCCCATGCTCCTGGATTGGAAGGATCAACATCATGAAACTGCCAATACTTCCCAAGGCTATCTAAAATTCAATGCAATACCTATCAACATTCCATCCTTGTTCTCCAAGCAAATAGAAGAGGCAATCCAAAATTTCATATGGAACAATCAAAGACCACAAATAGAAAAATGATCCTTATCAGACAGAACAGTGCTGGAGGAATATCAATACCAAATTTCACACTTTACTACAAAGCCATAGTAATCAAAAGAGCTTGGTACAAGCACAAGAACAGTCTTCAGGTCCAAGGGAATAGAATTGAAAACCTAGAAATGAACCCACAGACCTATAACCATCTAATCTTCAATAAGGGAGCTAAAAAAACAGAATGGAAGAAAGACAGCCTCTTCAGTAAATGGTGATCTTAAAATTGGTTAATCACTTGTAGAAAACTAAGGCTAGACCTTATATATCACCCTGCATCAGAATCAACTCCAAATGGGTCAAAGTCCTGGAGTCATATCAGACACACTTGGTCTCCTTGGCACAGGCCAAAATTTTCTTAATAGAGACTCAGAAACACAACACATCAAAGAAAGGTTGGACAAAATGGGATTTCATGAAATTGCAGAGCTTCTGCATGGCAGTGGATAAAGCTATCAAGATCAATAGAAAGCCCACGGATTAGAAGAAGATCTTCACTAGCCATACAACGGACAAGGGTCTCATAAATAAAATATACCTGGAACTCAAAAAATTAAATTACCCAACAACAAATTCTCAAAGGCACATCTGCCCAATAAATAAGTGGGCTAAAGACTTAAAGACAAACTTCTCTGAAGAAGAAAGAAAGATAGCCAATAGACACATGAAGAAATGCTCAACCTCCCTAGCCATAAATGAATTGCAAATGAAAAGAACATTGAGATACCACCTCACCCCAGTTAAAATGGCTATAAATAAGAACTCTAATAACAACAGAACCTGGAGGGGATGTGGAGAGTAGGGAACCCTATTGTGTTGGTGGTGGGCGTGTAAACTTGTTCAGCCACTGTGGAAAGTAGTATGGAGGTTCTTCAAAAGACTCAATTTCACTTTTGGGCACTTACCCAAATGATCACAAACATGACCATACTAAAGCTACCAGCACAAGTATGTTTATTGCAGCATTATATATCATAGCTAAAATATGGTACCAACCCAGATACCCCTCAGTAAATGAATGGATAAAGAAAATGTGGTATATATACACAATGGAATTCTATACCTCGATCAGAAAGAATGCAATTGCCTCATTTTATTAGGAAATTGAAAGACTTGGGAAAAATTATATTAATTGAAGTAAGCCAGACACAAAGAAATATAAGTCTCATGTTTTCCCTTATTCGCAATTACTAGTATATGTCTTGGACAAGCAGAAATGATCAGATAAGTTGATGTTAGGTGAAATGAACCCAAAGATAAGGACTCAAATTTTTTTTCTCTTGCTATTGTTTTTAGCATATTTATAAGATGATTTCTTTGTTGCTTTGTATGTCCCTCCCCTGTGACATAACCCTTGTTTTCATTGTATTTGATGTTGGTATAATTTGTGGAGGAGAAGGGAAAAACAAGTTTTCTAATTAGGTATACAAGTGGTCCCATGCAGCAATCAGATATACAACAATTTATGTCGGAAAATGAATTTTACAACTTTGGCGCCTGGGTTGCTTTGGGGGGAAGATGGGAAGGAATGGTAAGGGGAAACAAAGGCGGGGGAAACAATGTTTGATAAGAAATGTAATCATTACCTTGCTCATGTAATTGTAACCCCTCTGTATGTATTTTCACAAGGAAAAATCATGAAATAATAAAGTAAAAATCCATGTCAATTTTTTTTGGTGGTCGTGGAGCTTGAACTCTGGGCCTGGTCGCAGATTTCAATGAGCTCTTTAACTCATTGATACCACTGTACCACTTGAGCCACAGTGTGGTTTCTAGTTTTCAAGTGGGTTATTGGAGATAAGAGTCTCACAGACTTTTCTACCCAGGCTTGCTTTGAACCACTATCCTCGATCTCAGACTCCTGAGTAGTTAGGATTATAGACATGAGCCACCAAAGCCCAGATCCAAGTCAATGTTTAAGAAGCAAGCTTACTGAAACTTCTGGCTTTTTCCAATAAACAAACTTACTTTCTAGCATTAGTTTATAACTATAAGTTATTTTTAGATGTAACTGTGAACTTTTTAATAGAATCAAATATAATTTTTAATATTGCTCAGTATCTCACAAAATCAACTGTAATTGACTTTCCCCAAAGTTAATTATTACATACTATATTACTCACTATTATTACAGTCTATATTACATATAGTGTGAAGCGAAAATAGTTTGGACCATTTCACATAAATTAGTAGATGCTATTTTAGCATCATAAATTCACATCTGTGATTTTAAAAGATGGAAAGAAGTTTTTAGAGTTAAAATCAATTATAAATGTGTAGTGTGTCCCAATGAAAGCAAAAATTCTGAGTTCATACAGACAAAATTATTTTATTTCCACTAAAGACTTTGAAGTAATACTGTTTGAAATAGTGAGGCAATAAGAGTAAGAATTCAAATCATGTCAAACAATGTCTCTGTTATTCTACTACCCCCTCCACTAACAAGACCTATCTGGTCCCAGATGTCACAAAACTTCAAGTTTCTGTCTTAGAAATCTATTTCGAAAAGTTCTAAATCACTGATTCTTTTTGTACTTTCTGTTATATGAAAAAAAATATAGACACAAAACAATTGAAATAAAATGCACAGATATGTTGAAGTCACCACAGCTGGAAAAACAACCAAAAAAGTAGAACTCCCT
Source organism: Dipodomys spectabilis (assembly GCF_019054845.1). Classification (NCBI taxonomy): domain Eukaryota; kingdom Metazoa; phylum Chordata; class Mammalia; order Rodentia; family Heteromyidae; genus Dipodomys; species Dipodomys spectabilis. The sequence continues at coordinate 23,864 of NW_024871251.1, read as the reverse complement.
CAGGAACAAAAACATGTGCTCAGTTATTTTTAAGCACAAAAACCTAAAATACATGTTACCCTTGACTAGAACCATAAAGATAACTGTGTCTCAGAAATACGGTTGTGTTCATTTGTAATTCAATTCATCTAGATGAACCTAATATAGCAAATCCCTTGAATGGATCAAATTGTTTAAAAGAAATGTGACTATAAGTGGAGTGAGATCTGCACATATTTAAGAGAATAAAATAACAAAAATCATGACATTTTAAAAAATTCAGAAATGCAATGAATGTCTAATAGTATCCATATTAAGACCTAAATCCTACTGATTTAACAAGAACAAAATATGCAAATAGTAGAATCTAAGCAGTGTACCCGAGTGTACATAATTTTAAACTACTCCAAATTACACTTTTTAGAAGATAGAATGTGGTTTATCTAAAAGAAAATATCAACCCATGATATAAATGACATTAAAAATCTCATGAAAAGGGCTGGGAAGGTGGCTCAGTGGTAGAACACTTGCCTTGCATGCATGAGGCCCTGGTTTCGATTCCTCAGCACCACAAAAGCAAAAATAAAGAAGGCGGAAGTGGCGCTGTGGCCCAAGTGGTAGAGCACTAGCCTTGAGCTGAAGAGCTGAGAGACAGGGCCCAGGCCCAGAGTTCAGGCCCCATGACCGGACCCTAAACAAAAATCTAATGAAAAGAGAGTAGTAGTTTCTGGAAAATAATAGTTTAATAAATGTTGGTCAAAAATCTTTCTACTACTGACAAAATTGCACACATATTTAGTTAGATCTAAAAAAGACCGAAGATACTCAAGCTCATTTGAAACTTTGGCAAAGCATCAGGATACAACTGTAACATTATTATGGATGTTGACTCTGGCATGGAATTCATTTCCTCTTTGATCTGACAAATGAATATTTGAAAAAACCGAACTTCAACTAAATATCAAGACCTAACTAAACATATAACCAGAAAAATCATCATGCAAGCCATATTGCAACTGGGATAAAAGAAAAATCAGTCATACTGATTCTGTATTTATTGTAAATGTTGACTTTTTCATAAATTATTTCCTTTAGCTTGCATTTTTAAAACATTGCTTTAAGTGTATATCTTGGTAACTAATTTTGGATTCCTCCTTCAATATAATTCTGAGTATAATGTCTCACATCAATTCCTAACCCATGAAATGATTTGTTGATTACAAAACAAATGGTAATAACCACTGTCTATAATACACAAAATCTCATAAGCATGACACCAGTAAGCATTGGTTAACATTTGGTGTCATGGTCTCATGACTGATGAGGCCTATCTGCATGAGCATAATTGTACCTAGATTACTTAGCCTAAATTTAACAACTGTTAAAAAATGTTTATATCTTTTTTTGTCACCCATCAGAGATAAAACCTGAATATAAAGCCTAAGGAAAATGATACGGTAAGAATTTAGCTTTTCTAAATATAAAGTAAACAAAATGCAGCACAGAGTAACTCTGGTGTAAAGTCAACCTATTTGTCCAAAACATTCTAAGCATTTCCTTACAATGTGTATTATTCTCAAGAAATGAATGGGTAATGTGAAAAGAGGACTAACCAAGCATTGTCTTCAAATATACATAAATTGGATTTACCTCTTTATTTTCCTATAAGCATTTTTTATAAAAAACAGTTTGAATAATTGATTTCCAGATCAAGTATAATATATCCTACTTGCATATACCAAAGTACATTCAGAAAATGGTATATAGCAATTAAGTATAGAAAGTCCGGGAAGAAAAAATCGCATTTCTATACTATGTGATCCCCAATTCTTCGGTATTTCATTCTGCCTCCATTTAATGAATGTGATTATTTAAATGCTTTATAAAGTATTAATTAAAATCGATCGGTGTCCTAGAATACAATTTTGTATAATTTTATCCTAGAATCATGCAAGAACTGCCCAATCAATCATGACATACATCACATTCCATTGGTATTCATATGGATAGGAATGAGTTTCTTAGGATCTCCTGCCATTTGGAAGTGGCAGGACCAGGATTCCAACTGTGGGCTCCAACTCCCACCACTTAAACCTGAGGATAGGGAACTCATGGGTGTGTCCAAGAACATCAGCAAAACCAATGAGGAGGAAGGCACCAGTGGCTCCTCCTTGATACTTACAAGGCTGTGATAGGAGGATCATGGTCAAAGTCACTCTAAGCCAGAAAATCCTTGAGACCCTGTCCAACTTCAATGCCAACAAAGCCAGAAGTAGAGCCATGTGGCTCCAGTGGTAGAGGGCTAGCCTTGAGCAAAGAAGCTCAGGGACTGTGCCAGATGCTGAGTTCAAGTTCCGAGACTGGCAACAAACAGACATACACAACAATTTGTGCAGCCATGGGGCTCAAGCAGGTCACCTGCTTGTCTCCAACTGAATTGGACAGAGTTCCCTGGGAAAGGGGCTGGGGGAACCACTGTCATCTTAACTCTGCCCATTCTGCCTGCAGCACAGGATTCTGGCCACACCCCCATTATTTCATGATTCTTTCTGACCAATGGGATACAAGAATTGTGGCCACGCCCACATTCCATGTTGCCTGGTATATGGATACACTGAGGTTGATATCTACATGGGGGAAATCATACCACAGGAGCTTCAGGCACCTGGCCCACCTGGCAGCTCAGTGCCAGACTGAGCTGGAGCTACAGCACCCAGCCCCATGAGCTGCCACCACAGCATTCATGATGATGGGAAGTGGGACACGTGGGCGTCCAAGAAGAAAATCTGCTTCGTCCACAACCTGCCTGATGAGGTGGACTTCCAGAATCCACCAGGTGAGCTCCACCATCGATGCAGCCAGCTGTCAGCACACATCCAAACTATTGAGGAGTCCCTCATGGCGTGTAAAGAGCAGATGTTAGTCCTGAATGAGCTGTTTTGGGAGAAAGACGAGTTTGTGTGCTGGTTGTCCCAGAAGAAGATGGAGAAGAGGAGAGTGCTGCAGGAGCTGCTGTCAATCCTCACAGGGGAAGGCATGGACAGCAGGCTCCAGATGCCAGCACAAGATGAGCCCCCCCCCCCCCACCAATGCTGCTTCAGATGCATCAGGGCCTGTGGTGGATGAAATGAGGGAGGAGCAGAAAGGTTTTGAAGAATTGCAACTTGAAGACAGCGTGGAAACTGCCAGAGGATAGGTCAGGGTTCTCGTCACATAGAGGCCTCCCCCAAGGAGCAAGTCCTGCTGAAGATGCCCCAGAAACAGATCTGCCCACAGCTCAGGTGAGGAGTGCTCCCTCCCTTTCTTCTGTAGCCTGATGCAGATAATGACTCTCCATGTGACATACTGACTCTCAAAAGCTTTGGCAGCGACCAGAAGTAGGTGGTCAGGTGGCCTTCTCTCAGGCCTCCATCTGCTGGGTGATGGGAAAGTTAAACTGGGGGTTGGGTAAGGCAGAGGCTGCCAGGAGGTGGCCCAAGCTCAAGGGACATCTAATGGCTCATTGTTGGCCAGGGAAGAGGCCCATGTTATGCTTATCACAAAGAATACATTGTTTTCAAAGGGGAAAAAGCCTCCAACAAGGATTTATTCTTCCAGTCCTGGGGCTTGAACTAAGGGCCTGGCCACTGTCCCTGAGCTCTTTTAGATCAAGGTTGGTGCTCGACCAGTTGGTCCCCACTTCCCCTTCCAGCTTTTTCTGTGGGGAATCAAGCACAGGGCTTCAGTCATGCTAGGCAACCACTCTAACACTGAGTCACATTCGCAGCTAGGATGATTCACCACTCCCAAACCCATATGGCCATTCCTCAGATAAATGGGAAGTAGAGGCTAGGATGAATATGAAGCACCTCTGCTTCACACCAAAATACTTCCCCGCCCCCTATTCCCACATCCTTAGTTGAAGTTTCTCTTCTACCATTGAGGAACGAGGGAGGGAGTGTGGAGTCCCGAGAGAGGAGTATCAACAACAGTGGCTCCCTGAGCCCCACATCCTCCCCCACACAAGGGGTCCTCCAGATTCCAATCTTACCTGACTCAATGTGGAGTCTACACTGTCTTCTCACCACTGCAAGGCTCAGGATGAAATAAAAGTCAACCCTGGGCTCAGCCCACACCCAGGGTGGAAGCTCCTAATCCCAGACCTACTTCCACCGCTTACTGCCCGGAGTTAGGCCAGATCCACCCCTCACCACTATGTTGGCGGTGATGACCTCATGGATGGATTCCAGGAAGAAGGTCTATGGCAAAGAGCAGAAGCAGCAAGGTGAGCATGGCAGAAGGAGGTGGGGTGATTGCTCTGGGATCTTCCTCCTTGGAGCCCTCCCTTTCATCCAGAGCCATGCTGACCCAAAGCATGGACAAGGCCAGGGGTTGAGACAAGATCGACCAGCATGGGACTAAAGGAGGCACTGCTTTGTCGTGGAGCACTTGAAAATTCCAAATATATTTGGCCAATGCCAATCCCAAAGCCAACGTGCAAAGCTTCTCCTTGTTGTTGTTGGCCATGAACACCCTCCCTGAGCTCTTATTCTCAAGGCTGGTACTCTACCACTTGAGTCACAGGACGAGTTTTGTTTTCTGACGGTTCATCGAGGATAAGAGTCTTGCTTGGCACCATGATCCTCCAAATCTCAGCTTCATGATTAGCTAGGATGCCAGGCATGAGCCACCAGTGCCCAGTATACGATGACTTTTGAAGGCATCTTGGCGGTTTTGTAAAGGAGCTCCGAAGGGCCTGGATAGACCATGACCAAATCAAGGAGCTTGGATCGGATAAGGATGACCTTCTCCCCATTCTGTTCCCCAAAATTGAAGATGCCAGGTAGTGGTGTATGCATCAAACACCTAGGCCAGCAGCCACCAGGCTTAGTGGGGAAAAAGTAAAGAATACCCAAAGATTGCAGTGTAGAAATCTCTATTTGCATGCATGTGGGGTGTGTGTGTGTGTGTGTGTGTGTGTGTGTGTGTGTGTGTGTGTGATCTCAGGGCGTAGGCTCTATTTCTGAGTTTTCTTGCTCAAGGCTACTGCTCTGCCATTGAGCCACAGCCCCACTTGCTTTTCGATTGTTAATTGTAGGTAAGTGTCTCAAGGATTTTCCTGTCCAGGGTGACTTGGAAGCATGATGGAGACCCCAGGGAAGCAATAGTAAACACAACTCACAGGTACAATCCCTATGGTGGGCGACTCCTGCACCCTGGTGGCCAGATGCAGGATATGAGGTCCTGTGTCATTGTCCTCTAGAGTTCAATTTTGAGAAGTGACCAGGGCCGAGCTGACTTTTGCTCACCCTGGGTGCTGATGCCAGAGCAGGTCTGTTCCACCCTAGCCCAAGAGAGCTCCAAGAGGCCCAGATTCCCAGGGGCACAAGGAAGAGAGAGGTCAGCTCCAGGCTGAGCTAAGAGCCTTTGCCCACAGACAACCCAACTTGGCCTTCCTTATCACCATTAGACCTGTCAAAGAACAGCCCCCAAAAAACCAAAATTGGAGCTGTGCCTCCAAATGGTAGAGCTCTAGCATTGAACCAAAGAGCTCAGGGACAGGGCCCCTAAACTTTGAGTTCAAGCCCCCAGCTGACCCTCCCCCATAAAACACAGGCTGGCTAAATGTGAACTAGTAGGATTTGTGAAGTGTTTCTGAAGAATGGGTATACTGAAGAAAGCACCCTAATTCTAATGAAAGCGGAACCTGTGACATACAGCTATGTGCTGAGTCCTTCAAAGAGCACTATTTGCTGGGTCCTTCCCACATGGGGGTTTTGTGCTGAGTCCTCAAAAATGTGCTGTTTACTGAGTCATCCCAAAGGGTGCTATGTGCTGAGTCCCTGAGAAGAGTGGGCCGTGCTCGGTTTTTCGAAGGGTGCTGTGTGCTGAGTCTGTTACACAACGTACTGTATGCCAAGTCCTTCAAAAGGTGTGGTGTGCTAATTCATCCCAAAGGGTCCTGTTATGTGCTGAGCCCTTGAGAAGAGAGGGAAGAGGTGAGTTTTTTTAGTGCTGTGTGCTGAGTCCTTTACACAGGGTGCTCTGCACTGTCTTTCATATATTGCTGTGTGCTGAGTGCTTTCACAGTGTGGTATGTGCTGAAACCTTCAAAATTGTTCTATGTGCTGAGTTTTTGAAGGGTGCTGTGCATTGAGTGTTTTACACAGGGTACTTTGTAGTCAGCCCTCCAAAGGGCTGTGTGTTGAGTCTTAAAACAGGGTGCTATGTAATGAGCCCCTGGGAAAGAGTGCTATGTGCTGAGTTTTTCAAAGCATGCAATGTGCTGAGTCCTTTACACTGCAAGCTATGGACTCCCTCCTACAAAGGGTGCTGTATGCTAATTACTCTACACAGGGTACTATATGCTGTGTCATTCAAAAGGAGCTGTGTGCTGAGTCCTTTGCACGGGTACTTTGTGCTGTTTTTGGAAGTGTGCTGTGTGTTGAGTCATCCCAAAGGGTGCTATGTTCTGAGTCCTTGAGAGGTCATCCTCAACAATCACACACACACAAACACACACACAAACACACACCAGGGTCACCATGCACCTGCTTAGTATGTGGAGTGAAGGACATGGAGGAAAGTCTCCTCCAGCGGTGGGGCTGAGGAGAGATTCGATCCCTGGGCCAGGTACTGGGGTTGGGGGGGAGTGCTAAGTTGAGGTAAGGCTGCAATTGCCATGGCCTGGAAGCCTTAGAGCCCAGTCAGGGCTGTGATTGCGGCCAGGGGTAGGATGTGAGCCCTAGGGGGGAGGGGGGCCTAATGGAGGAGGAGTCATGGCCCTGGGGTGCGCTGTGGTTGCAGCGATGGGGGAGAGCAGCTGCTCCTGCATGGTGGCCCAGGAGTGGAGTGGGGAGCAAAGAGAGAGAGAGCAGAGAAAAGAGCAAGCACAAGCAGGAGGGGAAGCCTTTTCAGTGGCTGGTGGCCGCTGCAATCAAAGCACAGTCCTGGACAGGAGCGTAGAGCACTCAGAGCCAGCAAGGCAGGCACATCACCTTGGCCAGCCCCACGGGGGCCCAGCGGCCATGGCTGCCCTGAATCTGGCATGGGGAGCATGGTGGCGGCTTCGGTTGTGGAGGCAGCGGAAGCAAGCAGCTGAGGAGGCAGTGGCAGCGGTGATGGTAGGCATGGCAGCTGGTGCAGCCTGCCTGCAGCTGCCTCTACCCCTCCCAGCAGCGCAGCATTTCAAACATGGCTCTGTGGGCTCAGATCAGTGCCCTCTCGCATTGTCCCAGCGGAGATGTCAGGTCCCTGGCTGACTTGCAACCCCGACCCGGTCCCGGCCCCTGGTCCTTGCACTCCGGGCCTGGGTGCACCCAGAGCCGTTGCCTACAGCTTCTCCCACCAGCAGGCTTGAGTGGCCTCTACATGGGCCCGCATTTCGGGACTCCCACACACTGCGAACCCTCTCCCTCCTCCCTCCCTCGCAGACCCAGAGCACCTCCTGCCTCCTCTCTCCAATCCTGCCCAGGCCTCTCCTGTGCCCAACAGTCCACCCTGGCTCTGCCACAAATACGCCCCAGGAGTGGGGGATGGGTGTAGACCCTGGGATCCCACCCCCATCCCTAGTGGCCAGTATCCAGGAAAAGGGCAGATGCAGGGATGGGTGCGGAGGGGGCACCAGAGAACCCTTGGCCTAGAGCAGTGGAAGCCACACAGCCACATCTGCACCCTTCCTCTCCCTGGTGGAAACCTTGTGGCTTTAGTCAGAGGTGGGAAGCAGCACCTCCACACCTGCCTTCTCGGGTTTTTCCTTTTTGCTGGAGGTGATGGGTGTTGAATGCAGAAGATAGGCCTCCCTTGCTGTGTGAACCCTTGTCTTCTGTGTTAGGTTACGCTTTCACCTGAGGAGGGTCCCAGACAAGCCCACTAGGGAGGTGAGGGCACTGAGGGTCAGATAGAAGGTAACTATCTGGGAGGAACACACCCCCTCTGAAACACATACACCTGTCCTGTCCTTCCCCCACCCCAGCTGTGAACAGTACTCACAGGGTGATCAAATTTCCCAGCTCTGCCAGCCTCTGCTGGTGCTCCTGGTCCATCTGGTCTCCTAGTCCTCCCCAGTCACCCAGAAGCATCTAGGCTGGAAGTAGGTGCCGGAACCAGCCAGCAACGATAGGAAGTCCTGATTTAGGGGGCGAGGATGGAAAAATAAAGACATAAGACAAAGGATGGGGTCCGGAGGTCTGCAGCTCAAGACTGCAGCCCCGTTTATTTTTAACTCTCCTTATTTATACTATTAGAAGTCAAGAGGTAACCTAAGATCACCATAGTGCAGAAAAGCAAGAAAAGTCTTTAAGAAAAGGGTGAAGAAAGAAACAAGAGAAGGTTAACTGCTAGAAAGTAAAGCAAATTCTACAGACATAGCAAGGCAAACCTGGACACCTGGTGTTTTTCTTGAAAGCCAATTCCTTGTACGTGCCTTCAAGTGAGCACAAGGGTCAAGTAGGGAGTCCATCCATGTATGTAGCCTTTAGGATCCCATCAAATTCCCCAACAACGCTCCCACCCAAGGTCAGACAGCCCTCTGGATGCACCATGACCACCTGCTTTGTTTTCTGTCCCGGCTCTGAGGAGTCACCTGTCTCGGCATTCCTTCACACAGTGTCCTGGCGTAGGGTTTTGGTGAATGGGGAGTCAAGGGTGGTTGTTCCCAATGGGAAGGGTTTGGCCCTGGGGAAAGGGAGAGGCAGGGTGGTTCTGTGTTGTTAGAATGGTGTTCCCCTTGGGTGGGAGCCCCTGGTTCTTAAAAGGGAAACCCCATGCTTGAGCTTGTACATTGCCCAGATGAGGAACCAACAAACTCAGGAGAGGCACTGCTCTAAGTCTCTGTGTGTGTGTGTATGTGTGTGTATGTGTGTGTGTGTGTGTGTGAGAGAGAGAGAGAGAGAGAGAGAGAGAGAGACAGACAGACAGACAGACAGACAGACAGAGATCATCTTTCTCCTTGTACAGCCTGACTGTGCTTAGGTGAGTGATCAGTTGGCATATTGCAGGTGCTGCATGGTGAGTGTTCTGTGACCAGTTTGGATTTGTGTGTGTGTGTGTGTGTGTGTGTGTGTGTGTGTGTGTGTGTGTGTGTGTGTGTGTGTTGGGAGAGCAGGGAGATGATAGAAATGAAAATATATTTAAGTCACCATATTTAAAAAGAGCAAAAGCATTTTATTTGTGTGTATGTGTGTATTTGTTGTTCTTTTTTATAATGCCCAGTATGAGCCCAGCCACAATTTTTGTTTTCTCCTTCACTGTTTCATGGCTCCTTTGGGGAAGGTTTCAGTATATATTCATTTCCACCTCTTTCCACCTCCCTCTTCCCCTTTCCTGTAGCCCACAGTAGCTGCTGGACCTGCGTGGGTCTCTCCTAGGAGGCCTGTGTGAACTGAGTGGACACCTATCATTCTGTCTTCAGCCAGAAGGCTTGTGAGGCTAGTGGGACCACAGCTCACTCATCCAGCCAGACATTCTGCTCTCATGTATTTAGTTGGAGCTAATTCAAGGGTTGAGAATGTGTCTGCCAAACATAATTAAGGAACAAGATAGGTGGGAGTAGGGCAGGGGCTGTGTAGCTAGGAGTGTCTGGGGAGTGGTGAACGCTGTGACATGGCAAAAGGTTCACCACAACCGAGGATGAGAGGAGAACCTTACCCAGGGCATTGATGGTGTCTGTGGGCATCTGAGAAGGGGGATCTGGGCCCTCACTGGTGGCATGGATTCCCTCCTGGGCCAGTGCATCCATGTGCATTCCTCCCTGGAGTCCTGCAGTCTCCAATCAGTGTCCCACCTGGCCATTTCCAGCTGGGCAGTGGTAGGTAAGTGTGTTTCCCTTCCTGGAGCTTGCTCAATATCAGGCTGTAACAGTTAGCTAGGGTTCTCTGAACGCCAATTTCTGTAACCTGCTCCAGACTGCCTGGAAGGAAAAGGGGACCACTGACTTTGGAACCCTTTAAGATTGATTGGGACAAGTGAAATGCCACCTTTTCCAGGTTTTTTTCTTGAAGCTGGCAATTTCCACTAATGCAACTAACAACCAAAAAGAAAATGCCAGAAATGGATGTGTACCTCAAGACATAGACTGGTGGCCTTGAGTAAAAAGGCTCAGGGACAACACCCAGGCTCTGAGTTCAAGGCCAGCAGTGAGACAAAGAAAGGAAACAGAGAGAGAGGAGGGAAGGATGAAGGGGAAAAAAGGAAAGGAAGGAAGAAGAGAGCATGCGAGCCTTGGTTTGGAGTCCCTGGATCAAAGGAGCCAACCATTCACAATCTCTGTGAGTAACATTTCAGAGCCTAAAGCCAGTATGTAGGACTAAGCCACTGAGCCTTCAGCAACTTCATGACATCTAGGAGCTCTGTGGAAACCAACAGCAGGAGGAAGCAGCCTCGGGGAGACACTAGGGCTCAGGGTGGGTCACCAGGTTTCAGTCATCTGGGCCCCAGCAAGTTTATTTTCTGGTCAGATAATAAGAAAGTGTCTAAGGGCTAGGGAGGTGTTGGGTGTTGGGGTGAGGGAGTGTCAAGGGCAGGGCAAAGGATAAGCAGGAAGATGAAAAGGGAGGACGATCCCAGGTCAGGTGTGTCAGGACATTGGGGCCATGACCTTGCAAGACAACATAGACCACCAGTTATACAGTCTTTGACCCAGCCACACTTCTATTAAGAGTCCTAGCACCTTGGGTTCACCATTGACTGCCTGGATGTCGTCCACTTCAGGGTGCCTGTGGAGTACACCCTTGGGGACTGGGACTTTCGATGGCTCAATCTGAAGATGACACCTCCGGTGTTCATTCCTACACCAGAGACAGAGGTAAGTGGACCACTGGCACAGGACAGCCAGGGAATGAGGACAGAAGTAGGGACCTGAGTTACTTCGAGGCTTCCTCTAGGGGGCGTAAGGACCACGTGTCTGCCACTCTCAGAGGCAGAGGTGGGTCTCTTTGCTGGCTCAGACTTAAGTCTACATGGCAGATCTGGGATTCATAGAGGGCTGACTGAAGGTGGGGCAGGGTTGGGTAGAGGCTGGTGGGAAAACAAAAGGCAATGGGGTCTGAGCAGGGTTGTTTCTTTGAGGAAATTCACAACCAAAGAACATTGCTGCGATGGATCAGCCCTTTTCTCCTTCCTGAGAGAGAGGGACCTAGAGCCCTCCAGTCTGAGTCCCTTGGTTGAGAAATCCTTTCATATTCACATCCTGTGGTTGGATAACTAGAACTCATCTTGCTGCTCAGTGTCAAGGCAGGACAGTGAGAGATCCTGAGTCGTTGATAAGATCAGGGGATCCTCAGTGTGAGATTGTACTTGAACGTCCTAACTTGGTGCATGGTCAGTCCCATCTAAGACTGCCATGATGTAGGACATAGAATATAGAGAATCAGAGCAGGATGGGGTCTGTTCTGGGAGGCTTGAGTATTTTGTGTGAGCTTTGAGCTCCCGTGTGCCCACCTGCTTTCCTTTCTTGGGTGGGTCTTTGCGAGAAAAAACTTGAAACTAGGGATTGGGTCTTGTCTCTTGTCTTTGATGCTCAAAGGTAGTACTCTACCATTTGAACAAAAGCTCCACTTCCAATTTTTTTGGGTGTTTAATTGGAGATAAAGAGTTCTCATGGACTTTGTTGCCAAGGGTGGCATCCAACTGCAGTCCTCAGATCTCAGTTTTCTGAGGGGATAGAATGAAAGGGATGGAAAAGTATCTTTGGCCGGGTGCCAGTATCTCATGGCTGTCATCCTAGGTACTCAGGAGCTGAGATCTGAGGATCACAGTTCAAAGCTATCAAAAAAAGACCTTGAGACTCTTATCTCCAACGAGCCACCAGAAAATTGGAAGTGGTGCTGTGGCTCAAGTAGTAGAGTGCTTGCCTTGAGCTGAAGAGCCCAGGGACAGCACCCAGGCCCAGAGTTCAAGCTCCACAATGGAAAAAAAAAAAAAGCAAAAAATCTATGCCTGCAAAGGATGGTAGAGGTGTGTGGGGTGGGGGGTGTGGGGGTGCTGTGGTTGGGAGACCAGGCTTCACTGTACAGACATTTCCTCCCCAATTTTTCCCCAGTTTGAAGCCAAAGCTTCAAGAGGACATGGCCTGTGGCAGGCAGGGAGTGGGCGAATGGGTGCACTGGTGGGATTGTTGTGTCTGTATTCTCTCCATTGAAGGATGGATTTGGATGCTGGGTGACAAAGTCTGATATGAAGGGTTGCAAGAAGTTTGTAGCCTGATGAAGTTGGGTTTCCTCTGGGTATGCGAAGGTGGCTGAAGCCTAAAGCCGCTGGTGGCTCACAACTGTCATCCTAGCTACTCAGAAGGCTGAGATATGAAGACCATGGTTCCAAGCCAGCTTGTACAGAAAAGTCTGTGAGACTTGAAGGCCAATGGAACACCAGAGAACAGGAATTGATGCTGTGGCTCAAGTGGGAGAGTGAACACCTGAAGATCTAAGGGACAGTGCCCTGGCCCAGAGTTCAAACGCCATGACCATCTACAAGAAAAGAAGGGGCTAAGTTTTCTGCACAGCGGTGTGTACAGTTGGAACTGCCATGCTGGACTATGAGACATTCCAGATATGTGAGAGGCTTACTGGTTTGTCTATAGTAGGTCTGATGAGGGTAGTGCCAACTTCTTGAGGGTGGGATGTGATCCTAATGGAGAGAGTTCATGGTTCTGTTCTCAAGAACTGTTGAAGCCTTGGGCTGGGCTGTCCATGTGTGTGTGTGTGGGGGGGGGGGGGGGGTGTGTAGGTGTGTCTGTCTGTCTGTGTCTGTATCTGTGTCTGTGTGTGTTTGGAGGTAGAAGACCTGGAGCTTGAACTCATGGCCTAGGTGCTGTTCCTGAGCTTCTGTGCTCAAAGCTATTGCTCTGACACTTGACCCACAGCTCCACCTCTGGCTTTTTGGTGGTTCTCTGTAGATAAGAGCCTCACAGATTTTCTGGCATGGGCTGGCTTTCAACCGTGATCCTCAAACTTCAGCCTCCTGAGTAGCAAGGAAGACAAATATGAACCACCCCTATCAGGTGTGTTTGTGTGTGTGTGTGTGTGTTTGTATGTGTGTATGTGTGTGTAGAGTGGGCTGTAACAAGGACTGCTGGACCCTTTGGTAACTTCTGACTGCTTTTTGGGGGGAGGTACATGGGCTTTGTGGCTGAGGTCTGGGGACCTGGAAGGGTGAGATGCTTGATGGGGACTCAGTACCGTTAAATTATAAGACCAAGGGATCTGTGTGCCCTGGAGCTATCTACTCCCTTGGGCCTGGTTGGTGGCAGAGGGAGCTTGAAGGACATGGGGGTTATGCCCACAGGGGGTGGCTCCCCAGTGGGACAGAGAGCATGGCCAGCACTTAGTAAGGATGAGAGCCCTGTTAGTATGGAGCGCACTGTTATAGGTCAGTCTTTGGGTCTTCTCATCATGATGTCTGATGGGCGAGGCCAACCCTATTTTTAATATTGACCCGTAATCTTCAGATGTCAGCCTCCTGAGTAGCTAGGATTATAGGCATGAGCCTCTGGCACCCAGCCTCTGATTCTTTTTGGTATATTAGGGTTTGAATTCAAGGCTTAAGGTCTTCTACCGTTTGAGCAAAGACTTTCTGTCTTGGGAATTTCCAAGATAGAGAATATATGCTCAGCCTGGTCTGGATCAGGATTCCCCACTGCTACCTTTCTGGCCAGACCCTGTTTATAAGAAAGTGAGTTCACTCCATGTCTATTTTGCTTTGCTGGGGTGTTTCGTTTCAGCGAGTGGAGGTGGTGTGAAGAGGAAAGACCCCAGAACTGACACCTCCTGGGGGACCTTTGTTCTTGTGACGAGCCAAGTTATTACTGTGTATGACAAAGAAGCTGCCATCAGACTAACCTGGAACAATGCTCAAAGGTACGTAGGCTGTTGAAATATCAAACCCACCCATGTCTGCTTCCCACACACAACAAGGGGGGAGTGCAGCGCAGGTGGTCCAGCACTGACCCTAGGTGATTATAAATGGATGGTGGTGGTCAGGTGCCGGTGGTTCCCGCACATCCTCCTGGCTATTGGGGAAGCTGAGGTCTGATGGACATGACTCAAAGCCAGCCCAGGCAGGAGAGTCTGTGAAATTCTTCCATAAACGAACAACCCTCCCCCCCACAAAAAAAAAAGGCCAGATGTGGTGCTGTGGCTCAAGTGGATAGAGCCTCAGCCTTGAGTAAAAGAAGCTCAGAGATGACAACCAGGCCCTGAATCCAAGCGCTAGGACTCACAAAAAAAGTAATGAAATAAATGAATTGTGGCACCTGTTATCTTACTACCAAAAAGGATGGATTCAGTCTTCTCTCTGGTTCTTATAGCCAAAGGTAATGGGCTTCTCTTGATGTTCCTCTAAACCTCTCCTTCTCTCCATTTTCTTTCCAGGCTTCAGTTGCAGGATAGAATTCAGATCATTCCACTCGATATGACCTTATGTACCCTCCCCTACCCGCCTTCCTTGGGGTGGGGATCCTGGATATACTCACCTTTGGGAGGATGAGGCACCGAAGAGATAGGGTAGGTATCCCGAAACTTACACATACACAAACACACACACACACACGCACACACACACAAACACACTCACACACATTCACCCAGGCAAACTCAGACTAGCCTTTTCCAAAGACATTTTATCCCTTTGGATTATTAACTGACCTAAGAGAGGAACTTGATTTCCTGTAACTGAGTATTTAAACTAGGGCTTGCTAGTTGACATGAAATAAACAGAAGCTCAAAAGAAAGGCTCTGGTGCCTATCACCTCTGGCTCAGGCTCACACCTGAAATCCTGGCTACTTGGGAGGCAGACATCTGAGGATCAAAGATTGAAGCCAGCCATAAGCTGGAAAGCTGGTGAGACTATCTCCATGGAGCCACCAAAAAGTCAGAAGTGGAGCTTTGGCTCAAGTGGTAGAGCACCAGCCTTGAGCACAAAAACTCAGAGAGACAGCTCCCAGATCCTCAGTTCAAGCCCACACAAAGAAATGGACCCATCTTGTTGCCCTAGACTGCCTCGGCCTCGAGTGGCCTCTCATGGAGTGTGATACAGCACCAGTCCCTGGGTAGTGTATCAGAGCCTTCAGTAATTGGGTGGTGGAAGCCAGGCCTTCCCCTTCGTGTGCTCTCAACCCACACCAGCAGGAAGGCAGAGCATGACAAGGCCAACAGCCTGCAGAGCAGAGAAGACCCCCCACTCTGCCAGGGTGATTGGAGCAGGCTTCTTAGAAGCAGCACTTAAAAAGGGGTCTTGCTTACCAAGGAGGATCTGACAGGAAGCACAGAGAGTTAAGATGCTATACATAAAGGACAAGATAGAGGAGTATGTTCATTTCCAGCCAGGGCTGCTGCTGAGAAACTCGGTACAGATGTGCAAGACTGTCCTGAGACAGGCCCGAGGGGTTACAGAAGAACAGCTATCCAGGGTTGGAATTGTGTCTTAGCAGTGGTGGGCTTGCCTAGCACACAGGAAAACCTGGGTTCGATTCCTAGGTCCTGCATACACAGAAAAAGCTAGAAGTAGCACCGTGTCTCAGGTAGAAGAGCCCTCGCATTGAGCAAAAGAAGCCTGGGTACAGTGCCGGGCACCAAAGTAAAGCCCCAGGACTATCAACATAAAACAGCACTCTGAGGGACCTTGGTGACAGCTGGATGGCTATGCCCTGTAGCTCTTAGTAGATCCATCCATTTTTTTTTGTGTCTCCTTCTTTGACAGAGGGGAGCTGGACACACCTTCTGCCCTGGCACCCCTTGGACCCAGTTATCAACAACCCTCTCATCATCTTCCACCAGGAAATTGAGCAGCTGGCCCCAGAAATCCTCAAATACCAGTTGGGTGGGGAGGGGGGGATAAAGGGCAGGCCCTAGAATTCCTAGTTGGTCTGATCTGCCCCAGATGACCAGGCCATCCAGAGGAGGCAGAGGGGAGCTTAGAGAGAGGTATTGATGTGGAAGGGACCCTTTAATGCCTATGGCCCTACCCAGATTCTGAGCCTCTCCTTTGCTGTCCCTGAAGGATCTAGAGGAGTGACCAGTTGGTAGTGTCTAGAGGGGGACTAGTTGGAAATTCTACAGAACGAAACACCATAAACCATGTGCCAATAGCTCATGCCTCTCATTCTGGCTACTAGGGAGGCTGAGATCCAGAGGATCTTGTTTCCCCAGCACAGGCAGGAAAGTCCCATGACCGTCTCATCTCCAATCTGCAACCAGGAGTGACACCATGGCTCAAATGGTAGAGCACTGGCCTTGAGCAAAATTCATCATCAGGGACAGTACCCAAGTCCTGAGTTCAAGCTCCTCAACCAAAAAAAAAAATAACAAGAAAGAAAGACACCCCTTGCCTGCAAGAGATGGTGAAGGAGTGGGGTTGCTGTGATTGGGAGACCAGCTGCTGGACTTAGTGTACAGTCATTTCTAAGAATTCCCCAGTTTTGCCAGTGTAAAGTTACACCATGGTGGGCGTTGTCTTACCAAGAACTCCAGAAGTCGTGGCCTTTCTTAGGCAGGGAGGGGGTGAATGGGTGAATGGGAACAGGAGGGGGAGGGTAGTGTCAATTATATTCTCTCCATCCATGGAAGAAAATTTTTGCATGCTGGTGTCAAAGTTTGAAGTGAAGGGTTGCATGTGGTTTGTGGCCTGACAAGTTGGGTTTCCCCTGGGTGTAAGAAGTTCGCTGAAACCAGGTGCTGCCAGTGGCTCACAACTGTCATCCCAGGTACTCAGGAGACTGAGATCTGAGGATTGCGTTTCAAAGCCTGCTTGGGCAGGAAAATCTGTGAGACTTTATCTCCAGTGAACCACCAGAAAACTGGAAGTGGCGCTGTGGCTTCAGTGGTAGAGCATGCACCTTCAAATGAAGAGCTGAAGAACTGTGCAAAAGTCCAAAGTTCAAACCCCATGACCAACAACCAAAAATAAGGTAGGTGCGTTTACTACATATTGGTGTGTAGAGCAGGAAATGGCGTGCTGTGTCATGAGCCATTCCAGACATGTGAGAGGCTCTCAGTTTTGTCTACAGTTGGTCTGAGGATGGCAGTGCCATCTTCTCAAGGGTTGGGATGTTCAGGTGCTCAGGAACTGCTGAGGCCTTGGGCTACTCATGTGGTGTGTGTGTGTGTGTGAGTGTGTGTGTGTGTGTGTGTATTTTTCCTTCATCTTTCTCTGTCCCCTTCCTGGGTTCCTGTCTGCCTCTCTCTGACCTCAGATGGTGCCCCTACTCTGCAGCAACCTTGCCTTTAGCCCCCTATCAGGGTCTACAATATGTCTTAAATTGCCAGAGACTTGCATATTCCAGCTTTTCTTTGGGACCCAAGTCCAGTTGTCCATATCTTTGGCAACCTCCAGGGGATTCTGGGTTAGCAGGGCTGGCTGGCACAGTTTCTCCCCTGCCACAGGGTGGGGGGGGGGCGGGGGCTCAGTCATGCAATGTCTTGCCCTTTTCCTCTGCTGGGCCTCTGGCTTCATGTCCCTCCCTGGAGGCAAGCAGTGGAGTGGGGGAAAAGTGGTTGCCAGTGGCTCTGGCCAACTCGAACCTGATAGCTGACTGAAAGCTAGCCAAGCAAGGAGGATCCAGGGCTACATGTGAGGTGAGGCCAAGGTGGCTTGGAAGTATCCGTCGGTGTCTAGGAAATGTCAATGTACTTTACCACAGGAAAGTCTGTCTTTTGGTCCCAGCTGGGCCTCTGTAAGTCCTTTAGACAATTCCAGATGCCAGATGCCCAGAATACAGAGGCACAGACTTTAGATTCCTGGGCCAGGGAACTGGGGGATGAGAGACTGGTATGGCCAATACCTCAATGTTCTGGGGCATTGGCCTTGATGTTGTGATGCCCCTCTTGTGTATGTTCACTTCTTAATCCAGTGCTGGACACACACTGGCCACTTGTGGAAGTGCTGTGGAAGTGGCAGGAGCGGAAGTGAGATATAGGATGACCAAAATCTGGATTTATGGTCTGTGGGGATGGGGATGGAAAGGGTGTCCATTAAGAAAAAACATCTCAGAGCTGGAACTCAGGGCCTAGCCACTGTCACTCAGCTAACACTCTACCACTTGAGCCACAGCTCACCTTTCATCTTTTTTAGTAGTTTAGTGGAGAGAAGAGTCTCATGGACTTTCCTGCCAGGGCTGGCTTCAAGTTGCCATCGTAAGAGCTCATTCTCTTGAGTAGCTGGGATTGATGGTATGAGCCATTGGCAACTGCTAAGGATGTTACCGTGTGTACGTGTATGTTTGTGCACGTGTGTGTGTGTGTGTGTGTGTGTGTGTGTTTATGAATCTTGAACTCAGAGCCTAGGTGGTATCCTTTAGCTTTTTCGCACAATGTTGGTGCTGTACCACTTGAAATATGGTAACTCAGCTTCCCAGCTTTTTGGTGATTCATTGGAGAGAAGAGTGCTCAGGCTAGCTTTGAATCTTGATTGATCCTCAGGTGTCACTCTTGAGTAGCTAGGATTAAAGGCATAAGCCACTGGCATCCAGGTACAAGGATGTCTTCTCATACTCTCTTCTGTTCTAACACATTGTCTACTTGCCCTGGCCTAGATCCTCTGACCTTCACATCAGCTCCCAGAAGCCGCTGACTGTGTGGAGAACATAAAGCTCAAACTTGATCCTATTTCTTTGTCCTCAGGGGAGGGAATGTTTCCTCTAAAGCCTGGGGTAGAAGGGGTAGCTGCAGATGGGTTCTGGGCTGGGAGAGAGGTACTCTGTTTTAGCCAAGAAGGGAGGTGTGGCCAGATGCCAATAGCTGAAGCTGTCCTATTCCTAGCTCCTGGGGAGGCTGAGATGTGAGGATTACCATGCAGAGCCAGTCTAGCTAAAAGAGTCTGTGAGACTCTCTTCTGCAAATAAACAACCAAAAGCTGTAAGAAAAGCTCTGGCTCAAGTGGTAGAGTGGTAGCCTTGAATGAAAAAACTGAGGGACAGAGCCCAGGCCCTGAGTTTAAGCCCTAGCAAGAAGATGCATGGGTGCCCGTGCATGCACACACATGCTCACACACAAACACACACACACACATCCCCCCCCCACACACACACACAAAGAGGAAGGTGGTAATGATGAGCTGAGCTAGAACTGGGGACAGTCCTGAGGCATAGTCACAGTAAACTCTCAAGGCAGATCATGTGGTTTCTCCCTAAGTCCTTCTTGGGCTGAGTGGGTCTGGGCCTTGGCAGTAAGTTCCATGGAATCTGCCCCTCCATCCGTGCATGGTGCCATAGGACCGAGGGAAGGACACTATGGGTGCTCCTTTGTAGTCAGTCCACAATTGCAAATTTTTATCTATCCCCAAGCACTGGAGAGGAAAGCAGGGCTCCAAGCCCTGGGACTCCTGGCATAGCGACTGCTACAAGCATCAGCCAGCCGGCTGTGGATTCCTGAGCCTACAAGTCTGTCACGAGCCCAACTAAACACCTGCCCAAAGTGTGCCTATAGATTCGCACTCTTGTGATACCCACGTGAGTGGGCATTACCTGCTATGCCATCTTGTAGCTCCTGCCCCTCCTGGCCCAGAACTATGATCTGAGATGTCAGTTTACTGCTCAGATGCACACTGCACCCTTGACTGATGCCATTCTGATGACCCGGTTGATAACCTCCATGCCCCAAGGCTGGACCCTTCTCTGATACTCTGGCCTATTCCATACACAAAGGCCGCCAAAGAGGCTGCTCTGAAGACACCTAGACATTGGGTGGCCCGACCCTCAGGGGCCCATTGGAAAGTAGTCTGCCTAGAACCACAGAGTGAGGTCCAAGCAGGTGTTGGTCACAGGGCTCGATCTCTGGGCCTGGAGACTGTCCCTCAGCTCTTCAGCTTACCACTTGAGCCACAGAGCATCTTCTGGTTTTCTGGTGGTACCTTGGAGATCAGAGTCTCCTGGATTTTCTTGCCTGGGCTGGCTTTGAACCACGATCCTCAGATCTCAGCCTCCTGAGGACCTAGGAGGACATGTGTGAGCCACATGCGCTTAGCTGATCTGGCCTTTCACCACAGTGGGCTAGGAGCTTCTGAAAGCTTTTCTTTATTTTTTTCTCTGCCAGTACTGGGGCTTGAACTCAGAGTCTGGGCCCTGGTCTCTTAATTTTTTCTCAAGTCTGGCACTTTACCACTTGAGCCACATTTCCATTTCTGGCTTTTGGTAGTTCATTGGCAAGAAAAGAGTCCCACTACCTTTCTTCCCCTGAGCTGGCTTTGACCCACGATATCTGATCTCAGTCTCCCGAGTAGCTAGGATTTACAGGGGTTAAAACTTTTGTTAAAGAAGAGTTCTTCCCTGCATTTGCCCTGACTCCTCCATGCAAAGGAGGTCTCTAAGGGTCAGGAGCTGTTAAAAATAAGCTTCCAGCCACTGGAAATGGCTGGGGTCCGTGGTGAAAAGCCAGGCTAATATTTCCCCTGGGCCCCATTCTGGGACCCCAACCTCTGCCCTACCTGTGACTCAAGTACAAACTTGACCCAGTCTTCAATGTCCTGCCAGACTTGTCTGAAGCCACAGAACCTTCATTCCACCCACACCACCTGCTCTAAACCACACCTCAGGAACTTTGCCCATGCTGTACCTTCTGTCTGAGGATCTCTGTCTTGTTCCACATCTTAGAACTCCTGTGGAATTTTGGCACTGGTTATATCACCTCCTGGAGCAAGTCTTTCCTTCCCTTTTCCCTCTTTTTTTTAATATTGAATTGCTACTGATGGAACTTGTGAAGACTGACTGTCAAATGGTCTATCTTGGTGTGTGTTTGTGTCAGTCTGGGGGTTTGAATTCATGGCCTTGACAGTATCCCTGAGATTTGTGCTCAAGGATAGCACTCTAGTACTTGAACCACAGTTATACTTCTGCCTTTGTGGGTGTTTAATTGGAGAAAAGTGTCTCATATAGTCTTTCCTACTTGTAATTTTGACCCTCAGATCTCAGCCTCCTGAGTAGCTAAGATTACAGGACACCTGACCTCTACCTCTTACTTCTAACCTCGGCCCTCCTCTGAGTCCTAGAAGAATATGTCTCACCAGGGTCCGGTTTTTGCCAGTCTTGGGGCTTAAACTCAAGGTCTGGGCATGTTCTTGAGCTTCTTTTGCTCAAGGCTAGTACTCTATCACTTAAGTCACAGTGCCAATTTTGGCTTTTTCTTTTTCTGTGGCACTGAGGAATTGAACCTAATCATGGAAGGGTGCTAGTTAAAGTTACATAAAACATGAATTATAATGTGAATGAAATTCATGGTTCCATTACTTGCTCTAAGAAAACAATTATGCCTTTTGTTTTCAATTATATTTATTTGAGAATGTGTAACATTCATAGATTTCACTGTTAAAATTGATAAGAATTATATTATATCAAGTTGATTCAAACTTGTATTTGAAAATTGCACACTTAACACAAATATACTTCCACTTTCTTTAACACATAATAAAAATAACAGTATAGCAAAGCTTGGTGTTAGCCGTTCATTTGTAGAATCCTAGAAACTCAGGAGGCTAAGACCTGAATATTTGGTTAAATGTCAGTGCAAACAGACAAAAATGTGAAAAATTATCTCCAATTGTCCAGTAAGGTGAGGATGTGGCTCAAGGAATAGAGTGTCATCAGCCATCAGCAAAAAATGTAAGGGAGACCATTAAACATTGAGTTCAAGCCCTAAATATGGCACATACACATAAGACAACAACAAAAAAGTAGGATGAGCATCAATAATGAAGACAAAATAGGAAAGATTATGAGAAATGTGTAAACATCTTGCAGACAGAAATCATTCGACAGAATTTTGATTCATGAGAGGGAAAAGTCACAGACTCATTTGTACAATCTTATTGTAGTCATTTGTGTTGAAACTTGGCTATGGGTAACTTGTGAAAGAACAGACTAGACTACCTGACAGTGCAGACATTGCCTGTGACTATGCACCATCCCACTCTGCAAAAATCTAAAATAGTGCTTGTTAATTTTTTTTTTAAAAAACACGTTAGAGACTGGTCCACACAGACTGGGGTCCTTATTTTGAGGCTTCAGACCAGTGCTTTTGTTGATAAACAGTCATATTTTATGCCTCTTCCTTTGTGCAGCTATACCTTACTTAGCTGGCACCAACCCAAGGCTTTGAACTAGACCCCTGCCTAAATCCCTCCCTTTTTTCAGCTACAACTCATTTCACATGCTATCTATGTTTTAACATTGTCTTCCTATTCTCCACAAGAAAACTCTTATACTCATGTAAACCCACTACACATAATCTAGGTAGATAAGGGAGTAAGGGTTTAGCATTGGCTGAGGCTCTCATCTGTAGGTTTGCTCCCTAATAAATCTGTGCTACACTATCTCTTTTTTCTTCATGGCTTTTGAGTCTGACAAATGATTGATTTGGTTTGATGTAATCCCATTTATCCAAATTTATTTTGGAAGTTTTGACCTGTGCCAAGGAGACCTTGTGTTTCCCCTAACTCTTCCTGTAACATTCTCAAGTTATCCCGACTTACATTGAGGTCTTCGATCCACTTGGGATCAATTCTGGTGCAGGGGTATATATAAGGATATAACTAAAGTTTTCTGTGTACAGACAATTCTTTCAGCACAATTTTTGGAAGAGGCTGTCTTCCTTCCATCCTGGGTTTCTGACTTACTTATCAAAAATTATGTGCCTATAGGAGTAGCTTTATTTATGGGCCTTCAATTCTGTTGTATTGATGAAATTCTGGGCTTCCTTTGGAAAGAATGGCATTACCCATTCCTGAGGAAATGGAAAGACTGGAAAAAAAATGATATTAAGTGAAATAAGCCAGATCCAATTAAATATATGCTGCAAGGTTTTCCTCATTTGAAATAGCTGCACTATGTCCATAAATCTACAAGTTAATCCAATAGATAGTAAAAGACAAATAATTCCTCTTGGACATGATTAACTAACAGCACTCTAAACATTCACATGGCAAGAAGAAGGGAAGCTATTCTTAGGAGAGGATAACAATGGGTCAAAATGTATGTGCATATGACCAGATAAATGTTGCTGTTGCCATGAACTCTAAGAATCAATCATACATGTGAAGTGCATATATCTGTATATAATTTTAAAAGATGTCATAGAAACAACCTACTTCTCTGTAAACTCAACAGCAAGATTCTAAGTTTAGAAGATAAAATTGAGGAAAGTTTTCAACACAAACTAAAATGCACAGTGGAAAAGGTGGGAGAGAAAAGAGAAGATGAAAAGTAGAATAGCTAACTATTGAAGAATTCATAAACAATTTCCAAACTATACAAGAGAGCTGGGGTACAGTTCAGTTGTAGAAACAGACTAATATATACAAAGCCATGGGTTCAATCTCCAAGAAGGCCTAATAATAAGTTAATAAATAGTAGTAATACAATAGTTACTTTAAATATATATTTTCATATTAGAGAGGCCTGAGTCCTCAAAAAGTAAACAAAATATTTTCAATTCTTGTACCCATTGACATAAAACTACAAGAATGAAAAGGAAATAGTTTCCTTTTCTATCCTTTCTTTTCCTTTTCTGTTTTCTTCTTTTCTTTTTTCCTTTGGCACTACTGGTGCTTGAATTTGCTCAGCCTCTAACCACTTTAGATTATTTTTCTGGCCAAGCCTTTCTTGAGCAATGATCTTTTACCTATGATTTCCACAAACGTGAGAAAACAGGGAAATTACACTATATCTAGCTTACTTTGGTTTTGTAATTTCTCACTATATTTTTGTCAAAACTGGCCCTGATATCAGTCTTCTAAATCTCTGCCTTCTAATTAGCAGGGTATATTTCATCTGAAGCTTGGACCCAAACTATATTTCAATGTAAACATTCAATATTGACTTCTGTTTTCTAGATATCAATAAATTCTATTGAGGTTCGTATGGATCTTTATGTAGTTATAAGAAGAACACAGAGATATCCTTGGAAAAATTTTCCCGATTTCTTTA